>NC_079192.1:395397670-395697670 GCF_029499605.1 Hyla sarda | reverse complement strand
CCAGGACTTAGCGTTAGCTGTTTTTGGGGCCACAGGGGTGCTGGGAAGAGCCGCTATCAAAAGGCCCAGAGTGTCAAATATGGTGCTCCTGGGCCTAGGTGATAACAGGCTGGCGTTATTTAGGCTGGGAGGGCCAGTAACAATGGTCCTCGCCCACCCTGGTAACCTCAGGCTGTTGCTGCTTGGTTGGTATTTGGCTGAGAATGAAAATATGGGGAACTCTATGCGTTTTTTTTATTTTTTATAAATAATTAAATAATAAAAGAAAAACGTATAGGGTTCCCTGTATTTTTATTCTCAGCCAAATACCAACCAAGCAGCAACATCCTGATGTTACCAGGGTGGGCGAGGACCATTGTTATTGGCCCTCCCCAGCCTGTTACCGCCTAGGCCCAGGAGCGCCATTTTTGATGCTCCAGGCCTGTTGGTACATGCTCTTCCCGACACCCCTGTGGCGGTGGGTACCGAGGTAATAATTGGTGGTTAGCGCTAGCTGTTTTTGGGGCTAACGCTAAGCCCCGCCTTAGTAATGAAATCCGTCAATAAGAAGGCTTCCACTACTAAGCCTGCAAAGTAAATAAATAAAATAAAAAAACATTTAAAAAAACTTTTATTCCAAAAAACACTACCCACAAGCTCTTGTTACATAATGTTGTTAATATTAACAAAAAAAAAAAAAAAACCTCTGATCATCGTAGTCCACCAAATCTGAAGTAGCCCACAGGATCTGAAATGTAATCTGAATCTGAAATGATTAGTACATTTAGGGTGAAAAAAAGTGGTAAAAAAATTTTAATAAACACACATAATTTTTTTTTTTGCTTATGTGTGCTAAGAAAATGGTATTCCAAAGTGATTTTATTGGTTTTTGCTTATGTGAGCCAAATTTATCAACCCCCTGTGATAAATATGTCACACATAAGCAAAAAAAAAAAAAAAAAAATGTATCCATGACTCGCTTACCAAAGCTAACCATGATAAATGTCCCCCACTGAGGATGGGACTCATGTGACCCTACCTTTTAGGATTCTGCATCACAGTAGAACTTTTATGGCACCATAATACGTCTGTGTGCAGGAGGCCTAGGAAACTGACCAACAATACGGCATTACTTGTTATGGACTCGTACGCTTGACAATGAATCTGTCTTCATCAGTAACACAATCACTGAATATTTTTAGGCTTGCAGTATATTGTTTATTTTTATGGAGCACCCTTTGTTCCAGGACACAGTACATAAGGGGTTAAAATACATAAACCACAAACGCAAGTACAATGGAAATTAGAAGAAATAAAGAGATGGCACTCACCAGGCTTGTCTGAAAAGGGTCCAGCGTTTATTTCTTTGCTGTGTTACAACATGCAGTCTCGGTACTTAGCGTAAGTATAATGGACCTAAAACCATAAATGACAGACTGATATAGAGGGAGAGAGGGCCCAGCCCACAAGGGTTCACAATGTACACCTAAACAGCATGTGGGTGTTCTCTCCTTCTGGGGAGATTTTTCACTTGGCATACATTCCCAGTCACTTTCTAAAGCTATGAGTTAGACCAAGCTCACATACGGGCAGACATTAAGCACATTTGAATGAATCGGTGGGCGCTAAGACGGCTCGGAAATTTGCTGTCTCATAGATGGCAATGTATTTTCAAGAAGATTCCACAAGTATTCTTTTTGCTTATGCCAGAATTTGGATGTTTCTGCCGTAGAAATTCCATTGTGTGCACAGTGCAGCAGAATCCCATTAAAGTCAATGGGACTCTGCTGCAGTGGAAGGTCCGCGAGGAATGTCCCTGCAAAATTCCACAAGGACATGTCCGCACGTAAAATCTCTGAACGGACATTGTGCAGACTACGGGCACCAGCATAACATGCCAGCACTTGGACTGCACGGGAATGCGTTGTCTCATAGATGGCAACGCATTCCGCGTGGAGTCCGCAGAAAGAATGAACGTGTTCATTCTTTCTGCGGACACCGGAATTAGAATTTCCACACCAGAAATATCTGGCACGGAAATTCCGAGGTGTGCATAGTGCAGCAGAATCCTGTTGAATTCAACGGGATTCTGCTGCTGAGAAATTTCTGTGCAGAATTCTAATGTGGTATTCCCCACGAAATTCGGATGTGTGAACATTGCCTAAGGGTAATTCCCGCAGAATTCCGCGATCGTAATTACGTGCTGTGAACATAAACATCAGTGTGAATTGGTTTCCGCAAAACCCGTTCACACTGAGCAATATCAGCAGCGGACAATTTTGCCGGTGAAATTGTTCCGCGCAAAGAAAGAACAGGTTCATTCTTTGCGTGGAAGTCCGCGAGCACTACATAACCGTCAGTGGTGAAGGCGCAGTGCCGTGCAATCCTACCGCCGAAGTATTTCGGGGGCGGCCACCAGAATGGAATCTCCGCTCGTGGAATTCTGTGAGCGGAGATTCCGTTCAAACTCCGTAGTGTGAACATACCGTTAGAGGGAAACACTGACTTTTAAGGGAAAGTGGTTTTAAAGAGGTATTCCAGGATTTTTTTTTATTTGACTATGCTACAGGGGCTGTAAAGTTAGTGTAGGTCATAATATAGTGTCTGTACCTGTGTGTAACAGTTGTCTCACAATTCTGTGATTTTCACCCCAATATTTATTTTTAACAGCATAGAAAATTACTGTTGTCTCAGATTTTTCCAAGGTTACAATGCGGCCGAGACCTGACTCACTAGTCAGCTGATGACAGGGAGCCTGTTTGTTTCAATGGGTGGAGCAATCAATATGCAACGAATGCAACAGCTGGTGGCAACCTGATTGAAAACCACAGGTCTTTTTGAATGGATGCAGCTCATTTATGTTTCAATGGGTGGGGTGGCTGATGTGTGGGAGGGAGGAAAATGGAATTATGGGATTTGTAGGCAAAAAAGTAAACTCAAACAGGAAATACCAGTTCACAAAAAGCTAGCCACAGTGTTATGGTAATCTCACAACATAGCCATTTAGCCCCAAGACAAGCGCAGATCCTTCCTAAGCATGTCCATTACTGCCTGCCTGGTACGTACTAAAATCTCCTTATGGTGGAGAACCCCTTTAAAAGGTGGTTTGACAGCTGCTTTACATATGCTTTCCAGAATTCCCAGTAAAGCATCAATAACCTGTAAGTCTCCACTTGCCTTATGACAAGGAGACACGTTGCCCCTTTAGTCCCATGATGACTGGTGTCTGACTACTCTTGAGCAATTATACCGAAACAGCTGTTTGCAGGTGGGTATTCTTTGCTTCTCTGTCTTGGCATACATTCCCAGTCAGTTTCTAATATGCTGGGGGAGATTTATCAAAACCTGTCCAGTGGAAAAGTTTCTCAGTTTCCCATAGCAACCAATCAGATCGCTTTATTCATTTCTCAGAGGCCTTGTAAAAAATGAAAGAAGAGATCTGATTGGTTGCTATGAGCAACTCAGCAAATTTTCCTCTGGACAGGTTTTGATAAATCTCCCCCTCTGAGTTGGAGTGAAACACTGACTTTTAACCTCTTAGGGTTAATGTACGCCCTGAGCCCGCTTCTGTTCTATGAATCGCGGTCAGGAGCTGCGCGCATTTCATACCGGACATCGCTAATCGCCAATCTGGTTGATGTCCGGCATTTACCCTCTAGACATCGCGATCAAAGTTGATTGTGGCATCTAAAAGTCCTTGAAAACACATCCCGGCAGCTCAGTATCTGTACTATTAAAATGTAATGTTAATTTAACCTCACGGTCAATGGCATAAACATAAAAAATACCAAAGTTCAGAATTGCCTATTTTTGGTCACTTCATATACCAGAAAAAACAATAATAATAATAATAATAATAAAAAGTGATCAAAAAGTCCCAGCAAAACTAGTATCAATAAAAACTACAGATGACGGCACTAAAAAATTATCCCTCATACAGCCCCATATATCGAATAATTAAATAAAAAGTTATTGGGGTTAGAAGAGACAAATTTAGGCATACTAATTTTCGTACAAAAAATTCTATTTTTTTAAAAGTAGTAAAATTAAATAAAACCTATATAAATTGAATATTGTTTTAATCATATGAACCTACCGAATAACGATAATGTGCCATTTTGAACAAAAAGTGCACTGTCTAGGAACGGAAGCCCCCATAAGTTGCAAAACAGCGTTTTTTTTTCTTTTCCATTTCACCACACAAATGATTTTTTGTTTGTTTTACCACAGAATTTGGTGGTCAAATGAGTGACGTCAAGTACAATTGGTGGCACAAAGAACAATCCTCATATGGGTCTGTAGGTGGGAAATTTAAAGCGTAAGGGTTATTCAAAATTCCAACTTCCTCAAGGGGTTAAGAGGAAGTTACCTGCTTTACGGACCCTTTCTTAACATAACATGAAAATGTTTTTGTTTAGTTTTTTTGTGTCTATGCAACTAATATTTTATCACTTGTTTTTAATGTGGACTTGGAAAATGAAAGCTTCAGTCTGATTGGTTACTACAGGCAATTTTTTTTATCTTTTTTACTAGTCTTCATAAACAAGCGCATTAGTGTTCACATGGAGATGCCGGCTAGAATGCTTTCACCTGCATAAACTGGGCGCTGGACGCGGTTTCCCGACACTGACGACTCGCAGTGATACACGGCTGCCAATAGTTCGAATTGCTTCTTTTGTGTCTCTGGCATTTATAAAAGGCGTCGGTCGACAAACAGCATTTCAAAGTACATTTCTTATCACGTATCTATGACTACGAAGTCACACCGAAGAATTATCCTAATTGTTTCAGCTTCAAGCAATAAGAACAACGAGAACAACAAAGATTTACCCAATACACCCAAAAACCCTTATTCTACCAAAAGTTAACAAAAATGACACTATTGTTTAGGTGTAAAATGTTGGTTCTGGGCCTTGTGACCCCATTGAATGCAGGGAAGAGAACATTTAGTCGCTTTTGTTTTATAGTTTGGGGTTCGAGAACATTGGAAAATTGAGAGGAGAATAGAATTCGAGAATAGAAAAATAAGAATTCCCAGTTGTAACACAGTAGATTAAACACCAAAACACTGATCTCTTTACACTAGAGACTGACAAATAAGGTTGCTCATAATGTTAACACTGAAAGGATTATAATTCTTTTAACAAACTTCCAACATGTCATAACTTTTGATTGGTGGGATAGGCCAATAGATCAGGGTCTCTTACAGGGCACTCTTCACAAAGGCTAATATATCAGGGTCTCATCATTAAAGGGGTAGTCCAGTGGTGAAAAACTTATCCCCTATCCTAAGGATAGGGGATAAGTTTGAGATTGCGGGGGGTCCGACCGCTGGGGCCCCCTGCGATCTCTCTGTACAGGGCCCAGGCTCTCCGGCCAGATAGCGGGTGTCGACCTCCGCACGAAGTGGCGGCCGACAAGCCCCCTCAATACATCGCTATGGCAGAGCCGGAGATTGCCGAAGGCAGCGCTTCGGCTCTGCCATAGAGTTGTATTGAGGGGGCGTGTCGGCCGCCGCTTTGTGCGGAGGTCGACACGCCCCCTTCCCGCGGGCTGTTGGGACTCCGTACAGGAGATCGCAGGGGGCCTCAGCGGTCGGACCCCCCGCGATCTCAAACTTATCTCCTATCCTTAGGATAGGGGATAAGTTGTTCACCACTGGGTTCACCACTGGACTACTCCTTTAACATTTTCCCCTAAGGCCAATAGATCAAGGTCTCTTTATGGGATCTTTTCATTTAGGCACATAGATTAGAGTCCCCTTACGGGCACTCTGTTGAGGCCAATAGATCGGGGTCTCTGCGGAAACTCTCCACCATGGTCAGTAGATCAGGGTCTCTATATGTGCTCTCCAGTCAGGACAACAGATCATCGTTTATTTATGGTCAATCTTAACTCAGGCCAAAAGATCGGAGTCTCTTTATGGGCACTCTCCATTTAGGCAAACAGATCAGGGTCCCTTTATAGGCACTCTCCACTAAGGCCAATAGATCGGGATCTCTGTGGGTGCACTCAACTCTGGCCAATAGATCAGGGTCCCTTTATGGGCACTCTCCATTCAGGCCAATAGATCAGAGTGCTTTTATAAGGGTTCTCTATTCAATCCAATAGATCAGGATCTTTTTATGGACACTTTCCATTCAGGCCAATAGATTACAGTCCTTTTATAGGGTCTCTCAATTTTAGCCAATAGATAAGGGTCTCCTTATTGGCACTCTTCACTCAGAACAATAGATCTGGGTCTCTATGGGTGCTATACACTGAGGCTAATAGATCAGAGTTTCTTACAAGGTGCTTTCCACTCAGACCTGGGGCCTATCGTCATTAAAGGGGTACTCCGGTGAAAAACTTTTTTTTTTTTTTTAAATCAACTGGTGCCAGAAACAGATTTGTAAATTACTTCTATTAAAAAATCTTAATCTTTCCTGTACTTATTAGCTGCTGAATACTACAGCGGAAATTCTTTTATTTTTGAAACACAGAGCTGTCTGCTGACATCATGAGCACATTGCTCTCTGCTGACATCTCTGTCCATTTTAGGAACTGTCCAGAACAGCATATGTTTGCTATGGGGATTTCCTTTTACGCTGGACACTTCCTAAAATGGACAGAGATGTCAGCAGAGAGCACTGTGCTCATGATGTCAGCAGACAGCTCTGTGTTTCAAACGGAAGAGAATTTCCACTGTAGTATTCAGCAGCTAATAAGTACAGGAAGGATTAAGATTTTTTAATAGAAGTAATTTACAAATCTGTTTAACTTTCTGGCACCAGTTGATTTAAAAAAAAAAAAAAAAAAAAAAAGCTTTTCACTGGAGTACCCCTTTAAGGTGAGGGTCTCTATGGGTGCTCTCTACTCAGGTCAATAGATCGAGGTCTTGAATGTTTGACATGCTCTCCCCAATGGAAGAAGATACTTGGAGAACCTCCTTGGATAACATGGAGAATCGCCTCCTATGGCTTCCAAGACCCATAAAGGTCATATATAAGCTTGTGCCCCATCATCATTTTTGAAGCACATTTTAAGAGGTTCATCTTGGTTGATTAGTAAATCCAATCTCTATCTGCTATTCCACTTTATTATAGTTCAGTAAACAATGGGGCTAAATGATGTTCAAGAGACAAGTAGTATCTAAAATAATAACTTGAGTCATTTCCCTGGACTTCTTTGGGTTGCCATCGTCTGTGGCACCTTATGTAATCTTGGCTGCTCAACAATGCCAATGATTCCCTAAAGCTACACTATTTTGTCTGCTCTAAATTTTTGGAAACTTCTACTGGATATTTTGTAGCCATAATACAGACTTTATCATCTAAAAGTAGAGTGATAGGGCTTTTCACAATTTCCTGGCAAAAAGAACAGGATATATTGTTAAATAAGCCGGTTGCCTTTTCCTGTGTCTATGTTTCAGCTCCTCCACTAATTTAGACACCTTTGTGGCTCCAAATTGGCACCAGACGGGTTCAGACAGGGCTGTACTGTTATTCATCACAAGACCTGGCTTAATATTTCCTGTCCAACATCTATGGAAATAAATGGCAGATCGGAATGTGCTGCCCAAAATGCAAGGTATATAACACAATTCTACTTGTGTTTTATTTCATTGGGAGCTATAATGGAGATTCCTGGCTTCTACTGACATTTCAAATAGACAATTTAGCTCAGTTCAATTTCTGGTAAACTGAATTAGCAACTAAACTATTGAGCCAATTTTTAAGATTCTGTGGATTTATGTGTGCCCATTTCTGCATTTATAATGTATATCTTCGAAATGATCACAAAGGTTTGCACTAGGGCGTGACAATGTACTAAAAAGCCAATACGCCAAGACACGTTCATTTTGAGGTTATTTCCTATAAAAGTCTCTAAAAGTTTGTTTGATTGGGCACCAAAAAAATTCATATTGGATCGAAAGAGTGGTCGAAGTGGCAAAAAAATATACAGTATTTTTCCCACCACTGGTTAACTATTGTTCTTGCATTACTAGATATTTTATATCCCATATATAAATCATCAATGATCTCTTCTTAGATCAAAAGGAGCTGTTGAAGTCTAAAGACCCCCATACACAATTGGATGAATGTTGTTGGAACCTGATCATTTCGACAAGTCTGGTTTACCATCTACTGTGTTTCAGGACCTCCTGAATTTCCCAAGACAGATGATGATAGAGGAGAGGAGGATCAGGCATGTTCAATTCTATTGTTCTTCTGGAGATAAGTCACCATCAAAAGGAGTCTGGCACAAAATTATCCCCCCATTCAGAACATATGACTGCTTTGTCAAGGGTTCAAGCATATGGAGGCATTGGGAAAGATAACTGATTGACAAACAACCCATCAGCTGACAACATACGCCATACAACATGCCCAATCCTTCTCTTCCTCAACATCGGAGAACATTCAGGAGGCCCCAATACACACAGTGGTTCGGTCCACCTGAAATCAGTGGGTTCTGACAATTTTTTCTTTAATATGTATGTGGTCCTTAACAAAACAAAGCTTCAAGAGCTTAAAAAAAGGCTAAAAACCTCAATCTACTTCTTTTATTATATTGGACCAGGTATGAGACCTTAAAACAATTCTATTTTCCTTTGCTTCTTCAACTTTTCAAGTAAAAAAATAAAGAAAGAAAACCTACAGGTCCACCAGAGCTGTACCAGATCTTTCTTAGCATCTCTTTCCTTTGAGTACTATAGAGGAGTTCTAAATGAGGACACCTACTTTATGATATTCATAGGGAATATGGACAGAGGGGGTCTGTAAGGATTACGGCAGGTGGTGGATCCTCTGGGCCTGTGTTGATGATGACATGAGCTGTGCCAGGGCTGCTGGTTTTCATCAGAGCCTGCCGCAAAGCAGCATGGTCTTACTGCGGCAGGCGGCACCCAGGTCGCTACCCCTGGCACGACTCGTCCACACAGGTTGCTGGGATGAAGCGAGGTACAGAAGGATAAGACAAGACGTGGTCAGGATAGCTGTAGGTCAAGGCAGGAGGCAAAGTAGCAGGGTCAGGTCACGGAACAAGGATCAAGTACACTGATAACCAGGAACACAGTAGCTTTCTCTCAGGCACAAAGGCAACAAAAATCCGGTGCAGGATAGGAGGAGGTGCAGATAATTAAAGACAGGGTGCAGGTGATAACACTAATTAGGGCGTACTGGCCCTTTAAATCACAGAACTCCAGAGCAGGCACAAAGGATTTCCCTTCTCAATAGCTCAGGAGGAATATTATGCCTTGGCATGGAGTCCAAACCTGCGACATCGGAGGACCTGGAAAAAATGTCAGCTCTGAAGTTTTTGTTAGCAGGTCTAGGAGGAGATGAAGAAAGAGTTTTAGACTGGATCGGCACAAGACAATCATTTTGGCAAAACTGTCCCCAACATCTGATTACACCAGATTTCCAGTCTAGTTGAGGAGAATGACGTTGAAGCCAAGGAAGACCAAGAAGAAGCTCCGAAGTACAATGTGGTAGCACTTAGAACTCAATGTTTTCCTTATGCAAATCCCCTACTTGCATGATGAGAGGTTCAGTGCAGTATAGCACCATACAGTTCAGATTTTGTCTATTAACAGAGAAAATGTACAAGGGCTTGGCAAGACGAGTCACTGAAAGACGAAGTTTCTGGAACAGGGAGGCACCAATGAAGTCGCCAGCGGGACCAGAATCCATAAATTCAGAAGCGTTGAAAGACGTCTTGGCAGGAGAAAAGACCTGAACTGGAATGGACAAACGAGGAGTGGTAGTATTCACATCTAGGGACGCCACTCTTACTTGTCCAAGATGCAAGCGTTCTCCCGGAGGCGCAAGACATATGGAACAGCCTTTGAGAAAGTGCTCCGGACTGGCACAATAAAGGCACAAATTCTCATTGCATCAACAGGATCTTTCCTGATGCGTTAGGCAAAAGCGATCCACCTCCATATCCTCTTCGGCAGGAGGCAAAGAAGACGGAAGAGGTGGAGGTTGGAACACAGGAGCCAGATGGGGTAATCGCCATGTTCAGGCAGGTTCTCTTTCCAAATGAAGTTCTTCCTGCCTCTCGACAAAACGCACATCAATACAGGTGGCCAAATGGATAAGTTCGCTCAGGTTAGTCGGAAGATCTCGAGCAGAGAGAGCATCCTTGATTCTACTGGAGAGTCCATTTTTAAAGGTGGCACACAAGACTTCTTCGTTCCAAGCCAGTTCAGAAGCCAGTGTGTGGAATTGAAGAGCATAGTCGCCCACAGAGGAATTACCTTGACAAAGAGTCAGAAGAGCCGTCTCGAAAGAGGAGGCTCGTGCGGGTTCTTCAAATACTTCGTGGAATTCTGCAAGGAAGGCCAGCAGGTACGAGGAGACCGGATCATTACGATCCAGAGAGGAGCAGCTCAGGCCAGGGCTTTACCAGACAGTAGACTGACCACAAACGCCACTTTAGCTCGCTCTGTCGGGAACTGATTCAACCAAATTGTTCTAGATGCACAGAACACTGTCACAAAGCCTCTACACAGCTTGGGATCTCTGTCAAACTTTGAGGGCAAGGATAAGTGAAGCTTGGACCCGGAAGAAATAGCTGACACAGGAGGAGGCTCAGGCACAGGTTGCTGCTGCTGTTGCTGCTGCTGAGCAGCAAGAAGCTGTTGCACCATAGCAGAAAGTTGATTCAGGTGTTTCGCTTGACGAGCTAACTGCTGCGACTGTTGAGCCACGACGGTGGAGAGATCCAAAACATCTGGTAGACGCATCCCAGCGGAATCCTGGCCGGATCTTACTGTAAGGATTACGGCAGGTGGTGGAACCTCTGGGCCTGTGTGGATGATGATGTGAGCCGTGCCATGGAGCGAAGTCTAAGGTGCTGCTGGTTTTCATCTGGAGCCCACCGCAAAGCCAGATGGTCTTACTGCAGCAGGCGGCACCCAGGCCGCTACCCCTGACACGACTCTTCCACACAGGATGCTGGGATGAAGCGAGGTACAGAAGGATAAGACAAGATGTGGTCAGGATAGCTATAGGTCAGGGCAGGAGGCAAAGTAGCAGGGTCAGGTCACGGAACAAGGATCAGGTACACGGATAACGAGGAACACAGGAACACATTAGCTTTCTCTCAGGCACAAAGGCAACAAAGATCCGGCACAGGGCAGGGGGAGGTGCAGATACTTACAGACAGGGTGCATGTGATAACACTAATTAGGGCATACTGGCCCTTTAAATCACAGAACTCAGGCGTGCGTGCGCCCAAGGAGGCGGGGGCACGCGTGCCGGGACTGAGAGCACGGAAGACCAGGGAGGTGAGTGACGGGCTGGGATTTGCATGCGGACGTGTCTCGCGATGCGAATCCCAGCCCCGCCGGCAGCGGGGATAAGAGAGGAGAGCGCTCACGGCCAGCATGTCTGGCTGGAGCGCTGACGTTACAAGGTCTCACTGAGGAACCTCGTATAATGGGTCTTCCCTAACCATTCTTACGCAGTATCAATATATGTAGGCTGTCTACATTATCATTAACCCTTCCCATGCTTAAAGGGGTTGTATCATCACAAACTGAGCGTCGCCAAGACCAACGTTCCGTCTTTGGACCCCAAAAAATCTACTATCTACTGGGGCATAATGTGGCAAAATGTAATACATGGACAGCTCAGGTCACTACCACTGATCATTCGCAATCCTGCATTTCTCTTAGTTGCCGATGATGTCATCAATATTTTCGAAAAAGTATATAAAGAATAAATAATGCTTCCATTGTGTGTGGAACAGAAACTTATGGTATCCAGGATACATTTTATTAACATGATTTATAGTGGAGTTTTTCCACATTCCTTCTACAATATCATTTCTTCTGCCTCTTATGTCATCAAAAGGCAAAAAAAAACAAAAACGTAATGGGGGTGTCCCTGGCTCCGATTGTATCACTCAGCGTCAAGCTTGCATTTTTCCAGAGATTCCCTATCAACTTTATTATATGAGAGATAGCCACTTCTTTGTTCTAATCCCTTTGCTGGGTCTCCAGGCAAAATATGGTTTGCGAATTAAGGGACATTGCCAATTCTCCCAGAAAAACAGGAAAGTGTTCCAAACTGTCGAGGAAAATCAAGCAGTTGGTATTGTTTCAGCTGGCAGAAAGCAGTCGAATATATGGGAATTTAGCAAAAAAAAAATCATTCTTTAAAGAACGATGACCCCTTCAGTCTGAAAAACATATTAAATCGCTCTTATATCTGGAGTATTAATTCAACGGAAAACTACCATGAAGAACAATACTGAGCGAAGGGGATCATAATTACTGCATAATAACGTTACGTAAGACGCACGTCTGTTGTTACTGTGATTTTGGGGGGGTTAAAAGATGCACTCATGTTTCAGAAACAAGGAAAAAAAGGAATTCAGAATCCCTGGTGAGGTAGTGGAGGGATTGATATTGAATTCCCTGGTGGTCTAGAGAAATTCCCCTTTGTTTGGTGGTCCAAAATAAAAGAGGGGGGTTAATGGGGTACTCCGGTGGAAAGCTTTTTTTTTTTTTTTTTTAAATCAACTGGTGCCAGAAAGTTAAACATATTTGTAAAAAAATCTTAATCCTTCAAGTACTTATTAGCTGCTGAATACTACAGAGGATTTTTTTTTCTTTTTGGAACACAGAGCTCTCAGCTGACATCATGGCCACAGTGCTCTCTGCTGACACCTCTGTCCATTTTAAGAACTGTCCAGAGTAGGAGAAAATCCCCATAGAAAACATATGCTGCTCTGGACAGTTCCTAAAATGGACAGAGATGTCAGCAGAGAGCACTGTGGTCATGATGTCAGCAGAGAGCACTGTGTTCCAAAAAGAAAATAATTTCCTCTGTAGTATTCAGCAGTTAATAAGGACTGGAAGGATTAAGATTTTTTTTTATAGAAGTCATTTACAAATCTGTTTAACTTTCTGGCACCAGTTGATTTAAAAAAAAAAATTAAATGATAAAGTTTTCCACCGGAGTACCCCTTTAAAGAATTGTCCCAGAAACTAAAAAGCTTTTTATATACTTATTTATATATGTGTGTGGAGACAATGAGGGATGGCAACACTAGTGATCTTGTAATAGGGTTAAAGGGTACTCCGGTGAAAACCTTTTTTCATTTAAATCAACTGGTGGCAGAAAGTTAAACATATTTGTAAATTACTTCTATTAAAAAATCTTAATCCTTCCAGTACTTATTAGCTGCTGAATGCTACAGAGGAAATTCCTTTCTTTTTGGAACACTGATGACATCACGAACACAGTGCTCTCTGCTGACATCTCTGTCCATTTTAGCAATCATGCATAGCAGATGCATAGCAGATGCATAGCAGATGTATGCTAAGGACAGCATGGTGGCTCAGTGGTCAGCACTGCTGCCTTGCAGTGCTGGAGACTTTGGTTCAAATCCCACTAAGGACAACAATAAATAAAGCGTTATTATTATTATTATTATAATGTCAGCAGAGAGAACTGTGGTCGTGATGTCATCAGAGAGCATTCCAAAAAGAAAATAATTTCCTCTGTAGCATTCAGCAGCTAATAAGTACAGGAAGGATTAAGATTTTTTAATAGAAGTAATTCACAAATATGTTTAACTTTCTGCCACCAGTTGATTTAAAAGAAAAAAGGTTTTCACCGGAGTACCCCTTTAACTACAGCCCAATGTAAAGCTAGCAGCGTTGTAAAACCCAATATTGTAGCGGTGGTGCTGGGATATAAAGCAGAGATAGGCTTGTAATAAATGCAGTGTAAAGGAAAAGACAGAGAACCGCACTCACCACGAGGAACGGGACTCGAAGCACCTATATGGAAGCGGCCACCGGACTGAGACTGCAGAGATGCACGGGCGCTCAGAGAGCGCCCGTGCATCTCTGCAGTCTCAGTCCGGTGGCCGCTTCCATATAAGAGCTTCGAGTCCCGTTTCTGGTGGTGAGTGCTGATATCTGTCTTTTCCTTTACACCATACTTATTTATATACTTACTCCCGATAAGCTTACTTTCAGGGAAGGGCACTACATTGTGGCAACATAACGCAGCCATTAGTCGGCAGGGTGTCGCTTACATGCAGCAATCAAAACAGAGTTCCAACGTCAACAACACAAGCCACGTCTACAATTGGGGAGAAGAGTATCAAGGTGTGTGAGAATTCTTCCCAGAAGTGAGCAACCGGGGCACAAGTGTACAAGTACAACTTCACTGGGACAATCCATTCACGATATTAATTTTATAGTTATCTAAGGTAGGGAAAGGGGTTAATACACTCCTCAACATTGCAATTGTGACACCAAGAAGGAAAAGTTGTGGAATTATGGAAATCACAGAATCAATAGATGTTAAAGGGGTACTCCAGTGGGAAAAAAAAAAATCAAATCAAATGGTGCCAGAAAGTTACACAGATTTGTAAATTACTTCTATATAAAAATCTTAATTCTTCCAGGACTTATCAGCTGCTGTATGCGCCAAAGGAAGTTGTGTAGTTCTTTCCAGTCTGACCACAGTGAACTCTGCTGCCACCTTTGTTCGTGCTAGGAACTGTCCAGATCAGGAGAGGTTTTCTATGGGGATTTGCTCCTGCTCTGGACAGTTCCTGACACGGGACAGAGGTGTTAACAGAGAGCACTGTGGTCAGACTGGAAAGGACTACACAACTTCCTCTGGAGCATATAGCAGCTGATAAGTACTGGAAGGATTAAAGGGGTACTCCGGTGAAAATCTTATTTTTTTCATCAACTGGTGCCAGAAAGTTAAACAGATTTGTAAATTACTTCTATTAAAAAATCTTAATCCTTCCTGTACTTATTAGCTGCTGAATACTACAGCGGACAGAGCTGTCTGCTGACATCATGAGCACAGTGCTCTCTGCTGACATCTCTGTCTATTTTCGGAACTGCCTTGAACAGCAAATGTTTGTTATGGGGATTCCCTTTTAATCTGGACACTTCCTTAAATGAGACCTAGTGGAAAGAAAAAGCTAAAAAAGAGGACAGCGCCTCGCGTATTACCCAAGATACCGTGGTCCCTGAATAACTCAGGGCAGAGGGGGGGCTCTTTGAAATGGCCGCTCACCTGACCACGTAGAATATGCGCATATAACCCCTATGGGGTATGGAGAGATCCTCTGAATATGAACTGCTGGGCCCAAGGTAGGAATGGGTAGAAGGGAACTTCTCCCATAAGGTGCATGCAGAGTACAGGAAAATAAACCTTGTCACAATGCGCTGTTGGTGGAAAACTATATATATTTTTTTTTTATCAACTGGTGCCAGAAAGTTAAACAGATTTGTAAATTACTTCTATAAAAAAAATCTTAATCCTTCCAGTACTTATCAGCTGCTGTATGCTACAAAGGAAGTTCTTTTCTTTTTGGAACACAGTGTTCTCTGGTGACATATCTGTCCATTTTAAGAACTGTCCAGAGTAGGAGAAAATCCCCATAGCAAACATATGCTGCTCTAGACAGTTCCTAAAATGGACAGAGATGTCCACAGAGAGCACTGTGCTTGTGATGTCAGCAGAGAGCACTGTGCTTGTGATGTCAGCAGAGAGCACTGTGGTCATGATGTCAGCAGAGAGCTCTGTGTTCCAAAAAGAAAATAATTTCCTCTGTAGTATTCAACAGCTAATAAGTACTGGAAGGATTAAGATTTTTTAATAGAAGTAATTAACAAATCTGTTTAACTTTCTGGCACCAGTTGATTTAGAAAAAAAAAAAAAAAGTTTTCCACTGGAGTACCCCTTTAACCAGACTTCAGCTTTTACATTCTAAAAAAGATTTGCCCATACGAGAAGTTCAGAGTTATGTAGCTCTTTCTAAAAAAATTTTTTGTTGTTAAAATTTTTTTGCGGCCTAGGTCTGGTTGAGTTTCTCCAGGACTTATATAAATGTTTCTTGTTGTTCCCCCCCCCCCCCACCCCCGTGCACAAAGGGCAAACTTTTAATAACAACATTCCCAGTTGCTTAGCGCCTATCCATGGTACTGCCAACTATGTGACACAAACGTTAAGACGCTTAATTTGCCGCTTTGTAAAATTCTGCATTGGATTCACATAAAACAGGGTCCTTTAAGGACAAGACTTTGATCGGCGTTAACCCTTCGCCTGGAGCTGGGACCTGGCAACGTTCGCCTTGTGCGATATACATACGTTGGTGGTCTTCAAATTGGTTGCTCGGATTTGAAGAGCTTGTTAAACGTGGCCCATAGTCTACAAAGCTTTACGGCTTCCATGAAAGTAGCCCGCCTCTGGCGGGACGTGAGTGATGGGGAATGTTCTGCATGCTTCCCTCTTTTAATATTAGGAACAAGGAACTGAAAGTTTGTTTCTAACAAGATGTGACCATAAAATAAATTTCTGCCCAAATAAAATGTTAGTTTGAATTCACAAAATAGTGTGTTACGTAATTAGGCATTGTATGGCAGAATGTAAGATTTCCGGTAGGGATCGATATTATCGGCTGATAGTCATGATTTTTGACATTATCGGTATCGGCAATTACCTTGCCAATATGGCGATAATGACCCTCCCCCCCCTGGCCGAGACTGCCGCCACCACTGCCCCATTGCCTCCCCCATTCCCGATTTTATAATTGTCTGTTCGCGGGGTCCGCGCTACTTCTGGCTCCTGCGACGTCCTGCGCTATTGCTGTGCGCTGCACAATGACGAGTGACATCCTCAACGCGATGTAACCGTCAGTGCGCACAGTGACAGCTAAGGACGCCGCCGGAGCTAGAAGTAGCGCGGACCCTGTGCCCCGGAAACAGGTAATTATAAAACCAGGGAAGGGGGAGGCAATGGGGCAGCAGCGGTGGTTGGACTAGGGAGGACCCCAGGACAGGCAGGAGGAGAGAAGCAGTTGGCGGCGGTGGTGGTTGGACTAGGGAGGACCCCAGGACAGGCAGGAGGAGAGAAGCAGGTGGTGGCGGTGGTGGTTGGACTAGGGAGGACCCCAGGACAGGCAGGAGGAGAGAAGAGGGTGGCGGCGCGGTCTCTGGCCCCGCAAAAGCCACTGCAGTTCATTGATTTAAAGTGCCCGCTTTAAATCATTGATCTGCAGTGGCTTCTGTGGGGCCGGTGGGGAGTAGAATAGCCGATAACTTATACTGGAATATCGGTATAAGTTATCGGCTATCGGCCTCAAAGTTAACATTTTATCGGTATCGGCCCTAAAAAATCAATATCGGTCGATCCCTAATTTCCAGACTCTGGACATGCTTTAAAGGGGTACTCCGCCCCTAGACATGTTATCCCCTGTCCATAGGATAGGGGATAAGATGTCTGATCCTGTGGGGTCCGGCCAATTCCCGGGTTGGTGCCTCAGTATTCATGAACATGAAAGCCTGAGGCATGATGACATGCCCCCTCCATTCATCTCTATAGGAGGGGGCGTTATGGCTAGTACACAGCCGTCATGCTCAGACATGTTCTCCTCTATCCTTTGGATAGGGGATAACATGCCTAGGGGCGGAGTACCCTTTTAAAAAAAAAAGTGTAATTTTGTTTTTGTACCAATTTTAAATAATTTATGTATTAGTTTTTTTTCCAGTAATTTACTATATTCTCAATAACAGCTGCTTTCAAAATGCTGGTTTCCTACGGGGCAGATAGTGTATTGCGTGTTCAAAGCCACGCAGAAAAATCGCATGCAAAAAACTACTTCTAAAAACCATGGAAATTTGTGTTAAGATACAGGTGGATTTGGGCAGGAAGCAAAATCTGCCAAAGTGAATACATCCAAAAAGGTATAGTTGGTCGCTCAATGTAGCAATTCAGTAACACTGGGGATACGTGGTTTTGTCATCTTCAGAATTAGGGTGCATTACTTTGTAATATATCTTATCAGACATAAATGCCTCTTTCTCCACTTATCAGGCTCCTTTACTCCTCCTTCCCCTCCTGATGTAATTCTTTACTCTGCAAAAACTGCTCAAACCCATCTCTAGATGGATCAACTCATTGAAGTATTAGATTACATCTGCCCATGAAAGTCTATGAAGAGGTGTGGAGATAGACACAGGGAGAGGGCTCTGTTAGCTTGTATATATAGCTGGATATGCAGCTTTCACTCTATAATGTCCTCTATACTCTTGCTGCTGAGGGTATGCTTTAGAGACATCATGGCAACTACTAGTCTCTACACAAAAGATCAGAGAAAACTGAAAATTGGAAAAGGAGCCTGCAGAGGGGACAAAATGTTATAAACAAGTTATATAATAGACATACAGTCATGGCCGTAAATGTTGGCACCCCCCCCCCCCCCCCCCGACATTTTTCGAGAAAATGAAGCATTTCTCACAGAAAAGGATTGCAGTAACACAGGATTTGCTATACACATGTTTATTCCCTTTTGTGTGTACTGGAACTAAACCAAAAAAGGGAGGAAATAAAGCAAATTGGACATAATATCACACGGAACTCCAAAAACGGTCTGGACAACATTATTGGCACCCTTTCAATTTTTGGAAAATTAAGATTGTTTCAAGCATATGATACTCCTTTAAACTCACCTGGGGCAAGTAACAGGTGTGGGCAATGTAAAAATCACACACCTGAAAGCAGATAAAAAGGAGAGATGTTCACTTAGTCTTTGCATTGTGTGTCTGTGTGTGCCACACTAAGCATGGACAACAGAAAGAGGAGAAGAGAACTGTCTGAGCAACATTATCAAGAAGTTTGCAACCCATGGTACTCTAGCTAATCTCCCTGTGCGTGGACAGGAGAGAAAAATTGATGAAAGGTGTCAACGCAGGATAGTCCGGATGGTGGATAAGCAGCCCCAAACAAGTTACAAAGATATTCAAGCTGTCCTGCAGGCTCAGGGAGCATCAGTGTCAGCGCGAACTATCCATCGACATTTAAATGAAATGAAACTCTATGGCAGGAGACCCAGGAGGACCCCACTGCTGACACACAGACATAAAAAAGCAAGACTACATTTTGCCAAAATGAACTTGAGTAAGCCAAAATCCTTCTGGGAAAACGTCTTGTGGACAGATGAGACCAAGATAGAGCTTTTTGGTAAAGCACATCATTCTACTGTTTACCGAAAACGGAATGAGACCTACAAAGAAAAGAACACAGTACCTACAGTGAAATATGGTGGAGGGTCAATTATGTTTTGGGGTTGTTTTGCTGCCTCTGGCACTGGGTGCCTTGAATGTGTACAAGGCATCATGAAATCTGAGGATTACCAATGGATTTTGGGTCGCACTGTACAGCCCAGTGTCAGAAAGTTGGGTTTGCGTCCGAGATCTTGGGTCTTCCAGCAGGACAATGAACCCAAACATACGTCAAAAAGCCCCCATAAATGGATGGCAATAAAGTGCTGGAGAGTTCTGAAGTGGCAGAAATGAGTCCAGATCTATGGGATTTTTACATTATCCATTTTAATCCGTTATAGTCCTTTATTAATAACGGACATTATTTTGTGACGGAAGATAGTAATGGGAGAAATAGTGCATGCACTATTTCTTCCGTTCATTCTCCCGTCACAAAATTACAACCGTTATTAATAAAGGACTATAACGGATTAAAACGAATAATGTAAAAATCCCACAGACTATAATAGGATTTTCTAACGGACGTTTAATGGCCGATCTTCAGGGTTTTCATAACGGAACATCAAACGGATCTTTAAAACGGATGAATTTTATAGTGTGAAAGCAGCCAAAGAAGCTTATTGATGACTATTAGTGTTGCTCGCGAATATTCACAATTCGAATATTATTCGCGAATATCGCATATTCGCGAATTCGCGAATTTCGCGAATATAGCGCTATATATTCGTAATTACGAATATTCGTTTTTTTTTTTTTTTTTTTTCTTCACAGTACACATCACTGTGATCACCCCTTTCTGCTTCCAGGTTGTGTGGTGTAAAGAAGGCTCTAATACTACTGTGTGAGACTGTCGTGCGAAAAATTTGCATATGTGAAAATTCACATATGCGAAAATTAACATATGTTAATGTTCGCATATGCGACTTTTCACATATGTTAATTTTCGCATGCACGGATTTTTGCGTACGCGAAAATAAAACGAGAATATAACGAATATGCGAATATTCGCGAATATATGACGAATATTCGTCCATATATTCGCGAATATTCGCGAATTCGAATATGGCCTATGCCGCTCAAGACTAATGACTATAGGAAATGACTGATTTCAGTTATTTTTTCCGAAGGGTGTGCAACCAAATATTAAGATGCCAATAGTTTTGTCCAGACCATTTTTGGAGTTTGGTGACATTATGTCCAATTTGCTTTTTTTCCTCCCTTTTTTTGGTTTAGTTCCAATACACACAAAGGGAACAAACATGTGTATAGCAAAACACGTGTTACTGCAATTCTTTTCTATGAGAATTACTTCATTTTCTTGAAAAATGGTGCCAGCATTTACAGCCATGACTGTAGATGGTGCTACTCCAAACAACAGCTTATCCTAAAATGTTACCCGAGATTGCAGATATGCTTTAAAGTGTACTTGTCATAAAAAAAAAAAAAATTTTGTCTTATGTCACACAGACACTCCCATACACTGCACACATAAAAGCAGATCCGGCTCCCCTATATTTCTATAGCACATTCTTAGAAGCAGTATGGGTGACATTACAGAGCAGTACTGGGCAGTGAAAATTGTAAACTAGCACTGGGGTGAGATATAACACATACTAGAGATGTCAACAGCTTCTTTTGTGTTTGTCTATCTATGTATATATATATATATATATATATATATATATATATATATATATATATATTACTCTGCAGCTCTCTCCTCCTCTCTTTAAGGGCATTATATAACCTGATCACTCAGTAAACTGTTAGTAGCTTCTTTTGCGTCTTTCTTTCTACCTACGCCTCTGCAGCTCCCTTCTCCTCTCTTCATAGACATCTATGGGAATTATATAACCTGATCACTCAGTGCGCTTATCAGAATTTATCTTGAGTATGGACTTATAGCAGTAAATTACAAGTTTAGGAGGAAAGGGGAGGAGCAAAGGAGCCTGATAAGTGCAGAAAGAGGCATTTTCTCTGATAAGATACATTATAATGTTTCATATATTTGCTTGTACAGTTGATTTCTGCAAAGTTTGGGATCTAAGCTATGAATTTTTCTAATTTTTGTTGTTGTTGTTGCTATTGGCAGTTCCCTTAAATAAACATACCCCTGCACGCCCTGGCCCAGTGCCTCTCCTTAGCAACCTCTTGAAGACATATGTAGGCAGTGCAGTAAACTGCTGCAATCTTGAAAGCATTATCCTTTTATTTTTTTTACAGATAAAATATTTCAAGTATTTCCCTTCTGCTTTTTATTCTGTTTATTCCACGCGGCATTATCGCTGGGGAGATATTGTGGCCAATAAAGGTGTTTTTGCTTTGATGCTGTGCCAGGCCATTGTAAAGCGGGGGCGGTATGATAAGGGTTTTAAAGTCTTCTCAGCTTCCTTGAAGTTATATACAGGGTTTAAAGGCTAGTTTTTGATCTCGTTTTAGTGAGGGCATCGTCCCTGCAGAAAACCTGACGAAAGACGTGACGCCTCCTTGTGGCCAGTATCTGTAATAACACCAACAACTCCTAAGGTCTAAGACAATGGTCTCCAAATAATGTTGCAAAACTACAACTCCCAGCATGCCCGGACAGCCAGTGTGCCTCCAGATATTGCAAGACTACAACTCCCAGCATGCCCGGACAGCCAACGGCTGTCCGGGCATAATGGGAGTTGTAGTTTTGCGACATCTGGAGGTCAACACTTTGGAGACTACCGGTTTAAGGAACTGATATACTGGTCAGATGTAAGACTAATTGAGATTCTTATTCCTAACCATAGGGGGCAGTATTACAGTAGGGCTAATGCAGTGTTCTATTTTGTGACAACCACTTTCCTAGGTCGGAAATGTGCTCAGTGTAGTTGTCACTTCCCAATTAAATCTTTTTGACAGCTTACTCAACGTCCACTACTTAGCATGTCTGCCACACCTGCCCATAGGTTGTGTCTGGTATTGCAGCTTATTCCGGACCCATGACATATATGTACATCATGGGTCGGGTGGGTGGACATGACGGGGGCCCGCGGGTCGGGTCCATGTCATGAACCGGAGATGTCCGTCATTTAAAGGGGTTATCTGGGCAAAGACATCTTATCCCCTATCAAAAGGATAGTTGATAAGATGTCTGATCGTGGGTGGCCCGCTTCTGGGACCCCCACGATCTCCATGCAGCACCCGCACTTTCCTTCCGGGACTGGAGATGTGACGTAACGCCAAGCCCCCTCATGACGTCACGCCACCCCCCACCCCCCTCCATCCATTGCTAGGGAAGCCTGAGGTCTTACCCTGTTCTCAGCGTCTTCCCAGCCTCTGTGATTGCTTAGGGCTCCCTTTGGCAGCCCTTAGCAATCGAGCACAGATTTCAGGAATCAATATAATGCAATAGCATTACATTGTAAGTCATATGATGATGACTTATGATAAGCCCCTTGGGGGCAAAAAGTGTGTATAAATAAGTTTAAAAAAATGTTTTAAAAAATATAGAAAAAATCCCTTCCCTAATAAAAATTCAAATCACCCCCCCCTTTCCCATTTTATAAATAAAACACTGCACAAGAAAAGAAATAAATAAAAATACACATATTTGGTATCGCCATGTGCTGCATTGTCTAAACTATTAAACTATTGTGTTTCTGATTCTGCACGGTGAATGGCGTAAATGCTAAAAAATTCCAAACGCCAAAACTGCTGATTTTGTGGTTACATTACATCCCAAAAAAGCAGCAGCTGTATGCTCCAGAGGAAGTTGTGTAGTTTTTTCCAGTCTGACCACAGTGCTCTCTGCTGACACCTCTGTCTGTGTCAGGAACTGTCCTGAGCAGAAGAGGTTTGCTATAGTGATTTGCTCCTACTCTGGACAGTTCCTGACACAGACAGAGGTGGAAGCAGAGAGCACTGTGGTGCTCCGGCAACTGGGACCTCCCAGCGATTTCCAGAACTGGACCTGGTCTCGCTCAGTGAGGTGCGCGTGTAATCTAGCGCTAGACACTACGGGCTCCATTCATTTTTATGGGAGCCCAAGTGCTGGACTTGGGTCTCTTCGGAGCTCCCATAGAAATCAATGGAGCCTGTACCGTCTACTCACTAAGAGCTGGGTCCTATTCCAGAGATCACGGAGGGGTCCTTGTGGATAGGGGATAAGTTGATTTTGGCTGTAGTACCCCTTTAATTCTCCTTTTTTACGTGGAGGTCTGATTTGGCCTATGTGCCATGGTGGTCTACCCCTTTACAGAACTTCTTCTAAAGAAGAATTAAAATAAACAGCAAAACATGGCTGATTTCATAAAGCGTACCTAAATGCTTCTATATGTTACTTACGCAGTCATGCAGATTCCTTACATGTCTTTTTTATGTGTCTAACTTCTGTACTTGTCTCACAAATCCCTCTGTTCTGCTGCTTACTCATTCTGACATCCACGGCTCAGGAAGGGGCGTGTCCGAGGCAAGCGCTGAGCCTGCCCTCACTCATCATGCATTCACTCCTTGAGTCTGCTGTGCTGTGCTGGGTCTCTTCATCCAATCACGGCAGGCTGCTCTGTAACCCCCTCCTCACTGTTTTCATGCTGCAGTCTGATAGGACAGGAGTGAGCACAGAGGAATGCTAGTCCCACCCTTACTTACTGTCCTTTTTTTCCCTGCCTGTGCTTCAGCTGGGACAAAGTTGCTGCTGCAGCCGGACAGGATTAGGTTCTGGATGGTATGGGGCCCCCTAGTGGTCTTTTTTTTTTTATAAGCCATGATTTTTATAAAAAGGAGATAACATTAGAAAGATTAATGTTTTGCCAACATCGAAAAAGTTTATGACTCTGACAGTGCCCGTTAAAGAAACAATGTCACTCTTACACATGGGTTGTGTCTGGCATATCGCAACTCTCCCACATTTAAAGGGGTTATCCAGCATAAGGTGATTTTAGTACGTACCTGGCAGACAGTAATGGACATGCTTAGGAAGGATCTGCACTTGTCTTGGGCTAAATGGCTATGTTGTGAGATTACCATAATACTGTGGCTAGCTTTCTGTGAACTTGTATTTCCTGTTTTCAGTTTACTTGTTTGCCTACAAATCCCATGATACCATTTTCCTCCTTCCCACACATCAGCCACCCCACCCATTGAAACATAAATGTGCTGCAGACCTGTGGTTTTCAATCAGGGTGCCTACAGCTGTTGCATTAGTTGCAGATTGATCCCTCCACCCATTGAAGCAGACAGGCTCCCTGTCATCAGCTGACTAGTGAGTCAGGTCTCGACCGCATTGCAAGCTGGGAAAAATCCGAGACAACAGTCATTTTGTATGCTGTTAAAAATAAATATTCAGGTTAAAATCACATAAGAATTGTGAGAAAACCGTCACACACAGGTACAGACACTATATTATGAACTACACTAACTTTACAGCCCCTGTAGCACAGTGAAATAAAAAAAATTCCCGGAATACCCCTTTAAGTCTGTAGGGTTGAGCTTACTAAATCCACGGCAGAACCGAGGGTGTCTTTCGGTTCGCCACAGATTTTGTTTTAAGAAAAAAAAAAAACTCACTTCAAATCCATCACTGCATTTCCAGCAAGCAGCCAGCAGAGGGCAGTAAAACATTACAAAATTGCTAAAGGAGCAAAAGGCTTTGGGGTGGGATACGGAACTAACGCTTATTTGACGCCTTTTCACATTTTGCATCAATAGTTTGTCAGTTTTTATTTATTTTTTTGCAGCTTTTGTTGAGAAAAATCTGCTGCGTCAAGATCAGTGCTTCCCAACCAGTGTGCCCCCAGCTGTTGAAAAACTACAACTCCCAGCATGCCCGGACAGCCAATGGCTGTCCGGGCATGCTGAGAGTTGTAGTTTTGCAACAGCGCCACACCACAGGTTGTGTGTGGTTTTGCAGCTAAGGCCTAATTGCTTTGATGTGGCCTAGCTGCAGTACCAGACGCAAGCCCATACACAGACGTGGCGCTATTTCCAGAAGAAAACTAAAAGCTGTCCGGGCATGCTGGGAGTAGTAGTTTTGCAACAGCTGGAGGCATATAGATGACTTTGGCAGTAAAGATTGCATGAAAGCTGCAATAATCCACGTTTAGGACCATTGTGAGGAAGGGGAAGTCCTAGGAACATTGGGGTAAATTTATCAAAACCTGTGAAAAGGAAAAGTCGCCCATAGCAACCAATCAGATCGCTTCTTTCATTTTTAGAGGCCTATTTAACCTCTTAAGGATGCAGGGCATACCTAAACGCCCTGCACCCGGTCTATAATGCGGGGTCACGCCGTGACTCCACGTCATAGCAGGTCGGTCCGGCAGCTAATGAGAGCAGGGACCTTGGGCTAATAGTTTGCGGCACCGATCGTTGTGCTGTGCGCTATTAACCCTTTAGACGCGGCATTCAAAGTTGATCGCCTCGTCTAAGGTAACAAAAATACACTCCCGGCAGCTCAGTTGGGCTGATCGGGACCATTATTAAAAATAAATAAATAAATAAAAATTACCATATGTGATATCGTTGCGTGTGGAAATGTCCAAACTATAAAAAGATATCGCTAATTAAACTGCACGGTCAATGGCGTACGCGTAAAAAAATTCCGAAATAGCGTAATTTTTTATCACTTTTTATATCATGAAAAAATTTATAAAAAGCGATCAAAAACTCTGATTAATAGAAAAATTGTACCGCTAAAAACTTCAGATCACAGTGCAAAAAATGACCCATCATATCGCCCCGTACGCAAAAAAATAAAAAAGTTATAGGGGTCAGAAGATGACAATTTTAAACATATTTGTTTTCCTGCATGTTGTTATGATTTTTTTTCCAGAAGTCCGACAAAATCAAACCTATATAAGTAGGGGATCATTTTAATTGTATGGACCTACAGAATAAAGGGAATAATTTTTCTTCAATTTTGTCGCACAATGAATTTTCTTTCAGTTTCGCCGTAGGTTCTTTGGTAAAATGACTGATGTCACCACAAAGTAGAATTGGTGGCGCAAAACATAAGCCATAATATGGAATTTTAGGTGCAAAATTGAAAGGGTTATGATTTTTAAAAGGTAAGGAGGAAAAAATGAAAGTGAGTCCTTAAGGGGTTAAACATAAAAGAAGTGAACTGATTGGTTGCTATGGGACACTGGTCAACTTTTCCTCTTCTCAGGTTTTGATAAATCTTCACCCTTAAAGGGGTACTCTGTTGCAAGACATCTCATCTCCTATCCAAAGGACAAGGGATAAGATGTCTGATCACAGGGGTCTGGCCGCTGGGAGCCCCCGCGATCTTCGTGCAGACACCTGGCGTTCTGATCATTATGTCACGCCACGTCCCCTCCATTCATGTCTATGGGAAGGGAGGTAGGGGATAAAATGTCTAGCAACGGAGTACCCCTTTAAGATTTAGATAAAATATAATAAATACCACAACCTAACAGGACTCTAAGTGCACCCTTAGGGTGTGTGCACACACAGAAGAATTCCGACTGAAATTCCACAATAATTTACTTCAATTTCATGTGAATGGGATTCCGCAGTCTAATTCAGACAGCAGAAACTCCATGGAAATGTACATCAAAACTGCACATAATGTGAACTGACCCCTACTCATTTATAAGTTTAATGACTTCACCTGGCTGATCTCCAGCACCCACAGCCTGATCACGTGACCAGGTGCAGTGATCAAACTCCACGCCACCTCTCTTTGCAAAGACAGGGGATTTGTGGAAAATGTAGACAGCATTAGTATGGCTGCAAACCCATGCCTGCCACATCAGCTAACACAGGTACACACAAGGCATACACAAGAACCTCTACATTTTTCTCTATTAATAACAGCCTATGCTGCACTATATAAGCAAAA
The DNA here is from genome assembly GCF_029499605.1 of Hyla sarda. Lineage (NCBI taxonomy): Eukaryota > Metazoa > Chordata > Amphibia > Anura > Hylidae > Hyla > Hyla sarda. The sequence continues at coordinate 395,670,830 of NC_079192.1, read as the reverse complement.
AAAAATCCTAAGTCCCATCCGAAGTGAGTCCACCTCCGCGTGGTGGATGGGGGACACGTTTTGATCAAAAAGTGCGCTAAAAGCCTCCATTTTTTGACCATGAGTGCTGCTGCAACCTGCTTTTCTTTTTTTTTTCTAAGGGTACGTTCCCACCTGGCGTATTTTTCTGCGTATTTGCTGTGGCGTATTTTATTTCCCATTGAAGACAATGGGTAAGAAAATAAGCAGCGGAAAATACGCAGCAAAATACGCCAGGTGGGAATATATATATATATATATATATATATATATATATATAATATATATATATATATACATATATATATTTTTTTTTTTGGGTGGGGGGGGGGGGGGTTGTATTTTAAAGGGGTTATCCAGGAAAAAACTTTTTTTTTATATATCAACTGCTCCAGAAAGTTAAACAGATTTGTAAATTACTTCTATTAAAAAAATCTTAATCCTTTCAGTATTTATGAGCTTCTGAAGTTGAGTTGTTCTTTTCTGTCTAAGTGCTCTCTGATGACACATGTCTCGGGAACTGTCCAGAGTAGAAGCAAATCCCCATAGCAAACCTCTTCTACTCTGTGCAGTTCCCGAGACCAGCAGAGATGTCAGCAGAGAGCACTGTTGCCAGACAGAAAAGAACAACTCAACTTCAGAAGCTGATAATTATTGGAAGGATTAAGATTTTTAAGATAGAAATAATTTACAAATCTGTTTAACTTTCTGGAGCCAGTTGACAAACTTATATAAAAAAAAGTTTTTTCCTGGAATACCCCTTTAAATTCAGGAGTTGCAGTTAGTTACTAACCACATCTCCCAGCATGCCCTGATACAGCCTGTGGCTCAGGCTTTCCTGGAATACCCCTTTAAGACTGGAAAAATATTTTATAGGCAAAAAAAACAAAAAAAACATCTGGAATGGAAGCATTGTGGAAAAATCTGTGTAAATGATGACTTTTCCCCAGGCATTTTTTTATTTTACTCATTGACTTTCTTTCTTGCTGCATGTTCCAGGAGACGTGGTATGCTGATTCGTTGGATTACGTGTGGAATTGATCACTTGCGCAAAAATTATTCTTGCACATTTTTTTATTTTAGCAAATGTACTCCAGTGATTGGTTGGTGTATAAACTTGTGTGTGAGCTTTATACACATGTATATAAATATATATATATATATATATATATATATATATATATATATTTTTTTTTTTCCCCTATCGAGGGGCTTCCCCACAATTGCGCAAAGGGGTACTCCCCTGGAAAACATACTTTTTTTTCTTTTTTAAATCAACTGGTGCCAGAAAGTTAAACAAATTTGTAAATTACTTCTATTAAAAAAACTTTACCTTTCCAGTACTTATCATCTGCTGTATGCTCCACAGGAAGTTCTTTTATTTTCTTTTTGAATTTCCTTTCTGTCTGACCACAGTGCTCTCTGCTGACACCTCTGTCCATTTTAGGAACTGTCCAGAGTAGGAGCAAATCCCCATAGCAAACCTATCATGCTCTGGACAGTTCCTAAAATGGACAGAGGTGTCAGCAGAGAGCACAGTGGTCAGACAGAGAGGAAATTCAAAAAGAAAATAAATTCCTGGGGAGTATATAGAAGCTGATAAGTACTGGAAGGATTAAGATTTTTAAATAGGAGTAATTTACAAATCTGTTTAACTTTCTGGCTCCAGTTGATTTAAAAAAAATAATAATAAATGCTTTCCGGGGAGTACCCCTTTTAACTTATCCCCTATCCACAGGATCTCCGGGATGGGACCCCTGCTCTCTCAGCGAGGATCGGGTGTCGTCTACCGATAGACGATTTCAGTGCTCTCAAAGAAATGAACTGAGAGTGTGCCAGCTGCAGCACGCGCTCCTCACTTTACAACAGGTCCCGTCCCAAAAATCGTGGGGATCGGCAGGGATGGATGGGTTTTGGGTGGTCCCAGCGGTCGGACCCCCCCCCTACGATCAGCTGCTTATCCCCTAGGACCCTTCACAGGACAGGGGATAAGTAAATTTTCGCCAGAGATCTCCTTTAATTGCGTTAAAAATATTTCTACGATTAATGCCACTAACTTACCTTCACACACTAAGGCCTCGTTCACGCGGCGGGATTTTCGAGCGGAATCCGACGGACAAATTCAACTTAGGCTGCATTCACACCACGTTTTTGCAATACAGTTCCCGTATACATTTTCAATGTGAAAACTGCACAGAACCATATTGAAAACCATTCGCATTGACTCTCCATTGAAAACCCTATGCCAAAAGATGCATCAGGTTGTGTCAGTTTTGCATACTATACGGTTTTGTCAGTTTTTTTTCCCGTACCCAAAACCGTAGCCTACCATGGTTTTTGGTCCGGGTGAAAAACCGTATTAAACCGTATACATTTTTTTTAAACATAGGAGTCAATGGGAACCGTACAGAACTGTATGTGCGTACGGTTCCATCCGGTTTTCACCATACGGTTTTTGACTTTGCACAGTTTTTTTTTCTTGGAATTTCAAACAAGTGAAACTTTATTCAAAATTGAGTGAAAAGTTAAAGGGGTACTCCGCTGCCCTGCCTCCGGAGCTCCGCTCCCCAGCATCCGGGAGTTTATTGTTCCGAACGCTGTGTGCGGGTTTCCGTGTTCAGGGCCGCCCCTTGTGATGTTTCGCCTGCCCCCCTTAACGAAAGTCTATGGGAAGGGGGCGCGACGGCCGTCGCGCCCCCTTCCCATAGACTTTCGTTGAGGGGGCGGGCGTGACGTCACGAGGGGGCACAATAACAATAACAATAAACTTCCGGACGCTGGGGAGTGGAGCTCCGGAAGCAGGGCAGCGGAGTACCCCTTTAAAAACGTATACGTTTTATTCTTAAAAAACAGATGCAACGGGTATCATTTTTCAAACCTCTTCTAAACTGGGCGTTTCCCGAGACAGGTGTCATCAGAGAGCACTTAGACAGAAAAGAACAACCTTAACTTCAGAAGCTCATAAGTACTGAAAGGATTAAGATTTTTTAATAGAAGTTTATTTTATTTTTATTTTTATTTTATACGAGTTGAAATTTGTACACACGTTTTGATACAGTTTAGTCAGGTTTTGAGGAATCGGTTTTTCATCAAAAACCTGATACGGGAACTGTATTGCAAAAACGTGGTGTGAATATGGCCTGTGCGAAAATACAGAAAAGCGCAAAGTGCAATAAATAAAATACACAAATAAATGAAATTAATACATTTAAAAAAATAGCGCAAAAACAATTATTAACTAGAAAACCGCTCAAAACGTGCAAAAATTAAAGGGGTATTCCAGGAAAAAACTTTTTTTTTATATATATATATCAACTGGCTCCAGAAAGTTAAACAGATTTGTAAATTACTTCTATTAAAATTTTTTAATCCTTTCAGTACAGTGGTCCCTCAACATACGATGGTAATTCGTTCCAAACGACCCATCGCTTGTCGAATCCATCGTATGTTGAGGGATTCGTGCAATGTAAAGTATAGGAGGCTGTACTCACCTGTCCCCGCCGCTCCGGACCAGGTCCTCACCGCTCCTGATGCTGTCCCAGGGGCTCCCGATGCTGTCCCAGGGGCTCCCGATGCTGTCCCAGGGGCTCCCGCTGCTGTCCCACTGCTCCGGTGTCTTCTTCGCGATCCTCCGGTGTCTTCCGCATCTTCTGCAGGGTCCGGGCCTCGCTTTCTGGTGACATTATTATGCTGCTGCGCCGGCGCCGCGTGCGTAGTGACGTAATAACGCCGGCAGAAATCGAGGCCCTGGAGAAGATACAGAAGACGCCGGAGGATCGCGAAGAAGACACCGGAGCAGCGGGAATAGGTAAGTGAACCTGCCAGGGATGCTTAAACTGCTATCCGACAGCAGCTTAAGCATTTTGCGCTGTCGGATAGCAGTTAATGCGATGGCCCCGACATATAAAATCATCGTATGTCGATTTTATCATATGTCGGGGCCATCGCAGGTCGGGGGGTTACTGTACTTATGAGCTTCCGAAGATAAGGTTGTTCTTTTCTGTCTAAGTCCTCTCTGATGACACGTGTGTTTGGGAAACGCCCAGTTTAGAAGAGGTTTGCTATGGGGATTTGCTTCTAAACTGGGCGGTTCCCAAGACACGTGTCACCAGAGAGCACTTAGACAGAAAAGAACAACCTTAACTTCAGAAGCTCATAAGTACTGAAAGGATTAAGATTGTTTTTAATTAAAGTCATTTACAAATCTGTTTAACTTTCTGGAGCCAGTTGATATATAAAAAAAATGTTTTTTCCTGGATAATCCCTTTAACCCGATAACGACCATGGACGAGTATAGACGTCCAGGTTGGCGGGCGTTCCGGCACCTGGACGTCTATACTTGTCCATTATTCTCGTGGGTGCTGCACAGTGCCCCCACGAGATCGCGGCAGGGACTCGGCTGTATCACACAGCCGGGACCCTGCTGCACTGCCGGGACTGAAGTAAACTTTGGTCCCGGCAGTTTTAACTAGGGATCGAGCAATTATCGGTATGGCCGATATTATCGGCCGAAAATCACGATTTTGGGCATTATCGGTATCGGCAATTACCTTGCCGATAAGCCGATAATGCCCCCCCCCCCCCCCAAATGATATCGGCTTACTTTTACTATGTACATGAAGGACAACTTGTGACAAAAAAAAAACAATGTCAGAATTGTTCTCTAATAAAGACAGACATCACCGATTTGAAAAAACAGGCGTACAGGTTTATTTGTATTGGTCCTTAAGGGGTTAAATAAAATAAAAAATTGCGCAACAAGACAAATGCCGCCCTTTGTGTCAGACAGGTGTAATGCTGATATAGCAGAGATAAACAATCTGTGGCTCCACAGCTGTTGCAAAACTACAACTCCCAGCATGCCCTGACAGCCTTCGGCTGTCAGGGCATGCTGGGAGTTGTAGTTTTGCAACAGCTGTGCAGGTTGGAGACTGTTATATAGGTATAATGAGTGAGACCCTCCCCCTCCTCCTCCTCCACACAGCAGCTGTCCCTTCTCCTCAGAGCTGACATTCGCTAAACTTACCCGGAGGATCTTCAGCAAGCGGCGCGCGGCGCCAATCAACGGCCACGCTGCGCTCAGCAGCCAATCAGGGGCCGCGTTAGAGGCGTGCGCGCTGTGAGCGGCTCGCTGATTGGCCGCGCTCTGCAAACCAGTCGTACATTGTATCGGAGCCCGGTGTCGCCCTGCAATGCGGAGCTGGATGCGCGAGGCTGGCACCTACCACCACCTCTGAGCCATGGCCAGGTTCGCGTTGACCATCGTCAGGCAGTAAGTGGCCACCCTTGGTTTATTAACCCTGTGAGGACCGGTTGTCACCTTCTGCCGGGAGCTGCATTGGGGGGGGGGGATAAGGTCATAAAGAGGGTCAGGTCTCTGCTGGGCATAATGTGGGCATAATGCCAGGCAAAAAAGACAGGGGCAGATAGAAATACAGACGATAATGGAGGTGGAATTTATCATTGGCATTTGACTTATATTTTTTCGCAAAACATTATGCAAATTAATTTTATCGTTTACGCCCTGTTTACCGCGCGGGATCGTATACGTTATATTTTAATAATTTGGACCATTCCGCACACGGCGATACCAAATATGGTCATTATTTTTAGGTTTATTTACTTATTTTTTATTTATTTTTTGGGGGGTGGAATAGGAAAAGGAGGGTGGTTTTATATTATTTATTATTAGGGGAGGGGCTTTTCTACAATTTTTTTTAAATTATATGCCGACTAGCTCGGGGCTAATCGGACGCCAGCGACTTGGTCGTGGGGGGCCCGATGAGCTAAAATGGTGGCGGAGGATCCCCTTACCTGCCTCCTGCTTTGCCAGGCTGTATCGGTAGAGTGCCGATCTCACTGCACAATGCTATGCAGTAGGCATAGCATTACATAATTACTGCAATCTAAAGACAGTGTGTGTGTGTGTATATATATATATATATATATATATATATATATATATATATAACTTGTCTTTACAAAATACTGTTAGTCCACTATAAAAATTAAATTAAATAAATGAAAAGGTATTTCTAGATTCTGCAACATCCTATGATTTTGCATTTGCATCACTGGACTAGTACGGCTACTTCAAACATATATATATATATATATATATATATATATATATATATATATATAATGTCTTTAGATTGCATTAAAGGGGTAGTCCAGTGGTGAAAAACGTATTCCCTATCCTAAAGATAGGGGGATAAGTTGGAGATCGCAGGGGGTCCGACTGCTGGGGCCCCCTGCGATCTCTCTGTACAGGGGCCAGGCTCTCCGGCCAGATAGCGGGTGTCGACCTCCGCACGAAGCGGCGACTGACACGCCCCCTCAATACATCTCTATGGCACAGCCGGAGATTGCAGAAGGCAGCGCTTCGGCTCTGCCATAGAGTTGTATTGAGGGGACGTGTCGGTCACCGTTTCGTGCGGAGGTCGACACGCCCCCTTCCCACGGGCTGTCGGGGCTCCGTACAGGAGATCGCAGGGGGCCCCAGCGGTTGGACCCCCCCGCGATCTGCAACTTATCCCCTATCCTTAGGATAGGGGATAAGTTGTTCACCACTGGGTCACCACTGGACTACTCCTTTAACTGTGCAATGCTATGCCTATTGCATAGCATGGTGCAGTGAGATCAGCACTCTACTGATACAGCTTGGCTAAGCAGGAGGCAGGCAAGGGGATCCTCCGCCGCCATTGTAGCTCATCTGGCCCCCGCGACCAAGTCGCTCGAGTCCGATCAGCCCCCTGAGCTAGTCGGCATCTATGATTTAATGCTTTAGATGCAGCAATGGGCATTGATCACGGACTCTAAAGTGTTAATGACGGGGCGTGGCAGTATCGTGATTAGTGGTGAGTGTCTGGCTACGGAGCTGACACTCCCCACTATAAAGCCAGCGGAGCGCCTGTGCTCGCTTGAAAGTCACATAACGCTCCAGGGTGTACATTTACGCCCTGTTCCATCAGGCCCTGGACATCAAGGGCGTAAATTTACACCTGATGTCCTTAAAGGGGTACTCTGCTGCTCAGCATTTGGAACAAACTGTTCCGAACGCTGGAGTCGGCGCCGGGAGCGCGTGACGTCATAGCCCCGCCCCTCGTGATGTCACGCCCCTCAATGAAAGTCTATGGGAGGGGGCGTGACAGCCGTCACGCCCCCTCCCATAGACTTGCATTGAGGGGGCGGGGCTATGACATCACGTTCCAAACGCTGAGCAGCGGAGTACTCCTTTAACAGGTTAACCATCCCTGAATCTCAAGTGGCTTTTGCTTAAAAAATTATCTGACTTGGTAGACGTTTTTCACTTGGAGCCAGAAATTTATGAAGTGAGAATTTAGCAAATATTTCCGCGCCAGGTAGTACTCTAGAAAAAGGCTTTCTTACACGTTTTTAATCTCACAGCGTTCTTTAGTGCGTTTGTGCGAAACTTATCACACATTGTGCGAACTTGGAATAAATTTCCCCTCAACTCACGAAATTCAATACCCCAAAAAAAATATGTAAATGCCGCGAAAAGCGACTACACGCAAGAACTATTGATAAATTCCCCCTTAATGCGTGTGGGAGCAAATTATTGAGTTTGGGCTTCGGGAGCTCGTGACGTCATAGTCCCGCCCCCTCATGACATAGTCACGCCCCCTCCCATAGACTTGCATCGAGGGGGGGGCTATGATGTCACAGGCTCCTGGCGCCAGTGTTTGAAACAGTTAGCTCCAAATGCTGAGCAGCGGAGTACCCCTTTAAGCGGGTGACCACATTCATTCCACACATATGGCGCTGTCCTATGCAATCTCTTGTCACGTTTAGTCATCCTGGACAACACGTCACATGTCTCAGGAGTAGAGGGGCGTGTTGCTCCTTGTGATGAGGGGAGATAATTGTGTGTGGTAGGAGGGGGCGTGAACCTCCCTTGTGGTGGTTGGAGGTGATTGGTGTGTCCGTTCATACAGCCTTGTCCATGAGTCATCTCTTGTCCATGACTCATGGACAAGCCTGAGGCTGCTGTAAGACTGGTTTGTGTCCCATTAGGTATGGGGACCCCCAGTGGTGGGATTTTTAGGAGCCGTTTTCTTTATTAAACATTCAACATTTTTTTAAACAACCATATTACAAGAGGGTTTTAGTTTTTATCAGTAACAACATTATAAAAAGTTTTCGGATCTGACAGAGCCTATTTAAAGGGGTAATCCAGGGATAGAAAAACAGAGCTGATTTCTTTAAAAAACAACTCCACGTCTGTCCCCAGGTTGGGTGTGGTTTTACAACTTGGCTCCATTCACTTCAATGGAACTTAGCTGCAGAACCACACCCAACCTGGAGACAGACAGGGAGCGGTTTTTGAAAGAAAGTAGATCTGTTTTTTTTTTTTATTTCTGGATAACCCCTTTAATCGAGAATTAGAAAAACACAGCTGATGTTTAAAAAAAAAAATTAAATTATCTCTGTTGTATTCTTGGATAACCCCTTAAAGGGGTACTCCATTTTAAACATCTTATCCCCTATCCAAAGGGGGACCCCCGCGATCTCCAGGCCGACAGCTTCTGTGTCCGTGCGCCCCACCCATAGACGTGAATGGAGGGGGCTGGAATCGCCAGTCATCGGTCGCGGAGCGGAATTCGCTCCGTGCACCGAATGACAGGGGTGCCGCGCTGGAGGTCGCCGCTTGGGACCCTCGCCATCTAACATCTTATTCCCTATCTTTTGGATAAGGGATAAGATGTTTCCAGCGGAGTACCCCTTTGAAGGCTAAAAAAAAAAAAACAACGCAACTTTTATTTGGTTGTTTTTTGGGCCCACAAAAAGCTGCCCCCTTTTATTTTTTCTTCGCTTACAAGATGCAATTTTTTTTTGTGAGGAGGGGGATATGCAAAGCATTTAGCTCTGTTTTTTTCTGAGCAGTATATAGCTGTGTATTAACCAGATTAATCACCTCTTCTTTTTTTTTTTTTTTTCCGTTTTCCTGTTTAGTGGAGAGACTCGATACAACAAAGAGAAACTACTTCAAGGTAGGAAATAATATTAAAGTCTGTCTTTTAAAGGGACAGTAACCTCTTTATTAAAGTGGTATTCCGCTGCTCAGCGTTTGGGCAAACTGTTCCAAACGCTGGAGCCGGCGCAGGGAGCTCGTGACATCATAGCCCCACCCCCTCATTATGTCACGCCCCGCCCTCTCAGTGCAAGTCTATTGGAGGCCACGCCCCCTCCCATAGACTTGCATTTAGGGGACGGGCGTGATGTCATGAGGGGGCGGGGCTATGATGTCACGAGCTCCCAGCTCCAGCGTTCAAGTGGGCACCTTCTTGTGGAGGCAGTAATCCAAGAGGTCCCCTATGACCCGACTCTCATCCTGCAGAGTCTTCCATGTGTATTGGTCCTTGGGGTCCGGGTTCGTTACCCTCTTGGGCAGTTAGAGCATTCTGGCTCACGAACCGTTGGTAGAAGGGTGGCATCTCCACATCTTCCCATTCATCCTCTGCAGGGGGTTCTTCACCTGGGGCCATCCGGGAGAGAGCATCCGCATTGACATTGGATTTTCCACTGCGGTACTTAATGCTGAAATTATAATTGGCCTAGCATTGCTCAATAGCCCCCAACTTAGCAGTATTCAATATGGTCAAGGGATTGTTGTCTGTATAGACTGTGAAGGGGGTGGCCGCCAGGTAATACTTGAATTTTTCAGTGATGGCCCAGACCAGGGCCAGGAGCTCCAACTTGAAAGAGCTGTAGTTGGCATCATTCCTTTCCGCGCCTCGAAGATGATGGCTGGCGTAGGCTATTACCCTTTCTTTACCATCTTGTAGCTGAGATAAGACGGCTCCCAGTCCTTCGAAACTGGCGTCGGTATATAAGCGAAATGGCTGACCGTAGTCAGGATAAGCCAAGATAGGAGGTTCTGTAAGAAGATACTTTAAAGCTCGGAAGGCAGTTTCTTGATCTTCAGCCCACTGTATCGGGAGCCTCCCATTATAATTTTCCTTGGCAGTACCTCTCAGTAGGGCAGTCAGGGGACCAGCAATTTGTGCAAAGTGTGGGATGAAACCTCGGTAGTAGCCGGCAAATCCCAGGAAGCTTCGGACTTCTCGCACTGTCTTCGGTGTAGGCCAGTCCCTCACAGCACTTATTTTCTCGGGATCAGGTTGGAGACCTTCGGCACTTACGACATGTCCTAGATAGTGCACTTGTGGCTTTAACAGGGGACACTTGGAAGGCTTGACTTTCAAGTCATGCCATATAAGTACCTGGAAAACTTCTTTCAGGTGGTCCAGATGTTCCTGATACGTCCGAGAATAAACAATGACGTCATCCAAGTATAGGAGAACACTTTGGAAGTTGAGATGCCCCAAAAATCGTTCCATCAGGCGTTGAAAGGTGGCCGGTGCATTACAAAGCCCAAAGGGCATGCTTTTGAACTCGAAGAGTCCCATGGGGGTCGCAAACACCGTCTTTTCCTTATCCTCCTCGGCCATTGGTACTTGCCAGTACCCACTGGTCAGATCTAGCGTAGAGAAGTAAGCTGCAGATCCCAACGCGGTCAGAGATTCTTCAATTCTGGGAAGAGGATAGGCATCCTTGTGGATCACACTGTTTAACTTCCGGTAGTCTACACATAAACGGATAGTTCCATCCTTCTTTACAAGAACCAGGGGAGCCGCCCAAGGACTTTGGCTCACTTGAATTACATCAGCACCTTCATTTCCTCCAACATTTTCTTGATGGTCTGGTACAAGTGCCACCGGCCGATGTCTCTCCTTGATGGGGGGTTTGTTGCCCGTGAGGATCCGATGCTGGATCATCGTGGTCCGGCCAAAGTCAGTGGGAAAGTTGCTGAAGGCTTCATGATGCTTTTTGGCTACGTGGAGGATCCCTTTCACTTGTTCCTTGGGGGTCTCTTCATCCCTAATTTGTAATTGAGTTCACCAGGGCTCCATAGGGTCCTTTATCGGCTCCTCGTCGGGCAGCCTGCATCTTGGAGATCACGTCCTTGGAGACCAGGCGGTTCAGCTGGGCCACCGGAGTATACTTGGGTAGTCTTGTAGCTATTTCAGAGAGATTTACCATTCTCACTGGAACTCTCCCGTTTCTTACAGTCACCAGACTCCTAGCCGCTCGCACCAGTGGGTAGTCTTCCAGCAGAGTAGGCTCCAAGAGTGCCTGATAGTCCTGATTCTTCACCCCAGGTCGGGCGCGACACCAGATGACAGTCTCTGTCTGCGGCTGCAGGGTAACAGCTCGCATGTCTTGAATTTTCACCCGACAGATCCTTCCCTGATGATTCACGAACTTCTGTTCAGCTTGAAGTATCTGGAGGTGATGTTGCGCGGCTCGCCGGCCTGGTGGTGACATGTGAGGGAGAGATGCATGCAGTGAAGTAACAATATCATCAAAACAATGCATCATAATATTCATACCTAGTATGAACTCCGCTGCACCCTCCTCGCTAACACTAGTAATAATCACACCCTGCTCCTTTAAAATATGCTCTCCCACCTGTACCGTGGGCTCCCAGTAGCCATGCCTGGGCACTGGTTTCCCGTTCCCTGCAATCACCCTAAACTCTGTCTCCCCAGGCTCACATAATTTTTCAGGCCCCCAATACCTATAGAACACCCCTTGTGGAATCATGGACACCTACAAACTAGTATCTATTTGCAGTTTGGCCCCCTCTTCTATCACCTGTACATAGGGGCAAGGAGCAATATACATTGACAGTCCCTTCTTGGTGCTAGCTGTCGCTGGACCTTCTTCCGTTACTCCTGGGGGTGCGTTCCTCGACCCCAGGGGACGCCCGTTTTAAGCCCAGCATTGGCTCTTCCAGTCTCCTAGCTTTCCACAATGGCTGCAGACAGACCTCTGATTACCAGGTGGCCTCACAGGAGGGGTGTCAGGTGGATTGGCAGGGCAGGGGTCAGGTTTCTTAGGTGGTAGAGGCGCAGGCCTAGGGGAGTTGGACCGACCTGCCATCTCCTTAAAAGCCTGGGCTAACTGTTCAATGTCCTGTTTTATATCCTGCAAATCAGCAGTCCATGGACTGGGGGAAGGGGTAGCAGGGAGAGGCAGTGAAGGGACCGGAGATTGGGGCGAGGCCACCTGGGGTTCTGCAGCAGGGATACTAGCTTCCTCTACCGGGGACCCAGACTCGATCACCTTGACGGCTAGTCTTTTAAAAGCTGGGAAGTCCAGGTCATGATTTTGCACTGCTAGTATCCTAAGCTGGGCCTTGTCCCACTTATTCTGTGCCCCCTCTATAAAGCGGTCCATCTGAACTCTATTGCCCTGATCAGGCGTGATGCCATCCAACTTCTGCACTGCCTCTAACTCATTCTGCAAGGCTACCGCATATGCCCGGAGAGTCTCACCTGGTTTCTGACGTCGCTCATTTAGTCTGAGGCGTACCTCAGAGGGGGAATGGGACTCAAACACCTGAGAGAGCCCCTCGAAGATCTGTCCCACTGTGGCCTTGTCAGCTGCTGGCCAGGTGCGGAGCTCCTCCAAGGCAGGCCCCTGGAGCTGTCCTAGAAGCAACTGTACCTGTTGGTGAGGAGGGAGTACATAAAACCCGAAGAGGCTGTAAATCTTCTCTCTAAAATCTCTCAACGTGAAGGGATCTCCGCTGTACGTGGGAAGAACGGGGTTTCCCAAAAAGACAGGTGCAGCAGCAGGGGCTCCCAACATGTAGGGAGCAGCTGGGGATGATGGTGGGTCCGGGCTTGCTTGGGATGAAGGTCTTGCCGTTGGTGTTGCAGGAAGACTACGTCGTTGTCGGTCAGGCAGCGTCGGTGTGGGTGGCAGCATTCTTCTGACTTGCGGTGGGGACCTCATTGGCGGGGTCCCAGGAGCACCACCGTCCTTTTGATCAGGTGGCAGTGTTGCAAGTTCTGACATCCTTCATTTGAGTGCGCTGGCCCTTTAAATGGAGCTTGGATCTGTATGTCTCTGACTCTGGGCTCCGGCAAGATGTCCGCCGCAGCACCGCAGGCTTCGTTGCGCCGGTTTTGACTCTTTTCAATGTGGACTGCAGCTCCGCTGTACTCTTTGCCTCCCCCCTTACTTTGCGCGTGGGCCCCTTGTAACGTTCACCACATGCACCGCTCTTGGATATAAAACAGTCATTTATATGGGGGGGGAGAACACTTTCACTAGTGGCAACAGCAGCAGGCACACACCCGTATCCTGTTCAGCAGCAGGCACACACCCGTATCCTTTGTGGTGCCTTGGGGGGGGGGGGGGGGGGTGTATGGCAGTTGGGGTGTTGCTGTGCGGTATATCACGGTTATAATTAACTCTTGTCAGTCGTGACGCCTGGGTAAGGGTTAAATGCTGTATGGCTTGGCCTATCGCCACCCTTCCCAAGAGCGATAGGTAGATGAAGAATAAAGTATTATCCACAACCAGAGCTTTGCTGAAAACTTGCGTAAACTTTACTGAAGATTTTCTGTAACATGTGAATACAAGAGCAGTCTCTATACAAGAGAGTCTATGTACAGCTTAGCTGAGATTGACGTATGGTTGGGACTTTTGTAAGTTCTTTAGCTTAGTAGGCTAAATGCGCAGATCCGCTGGATTTAGGGATATGTTTAGGTCCAGAGGTCTCGCTGGCATAAGCGGGGAAGTTTGTAAGAACTCACTGTTTAGCTTCAGGCCGAGGCCGCAAGGCTTTGGCCTAGTAATTGTCGTTGTAAGTTGCGGAGGTCTTACTATGCAAATTAGCTCACCACACCACCTTCACAGGTAGTGCGTCCTGCAAAACAGCTCAGGCTCCACTTAAGAAGTCTCAGAACTGTGAAGGTAGAGTTGTGAGCTAATTAGCATATTTTTGTACCCAGAAGCCCGCGGAGTGCTAAAGGGCCTACTTGAATCCCCGTTTTTACACCAGAAGTTGTGCCCTCTCCCTGAGGGAAATACTGACCCCGTTTATATATCAACTGTCTCCAGAAAGTTAAACAGATTTGTAAATTACTTGTATTAATTTTTTTTAATCCTTTCAGTACTTATGAGCTGCTGAATTTGAGTTGTTCTTTTCAGTCTAAGTGCTCTCTGATGACACGTGTCTCGGGAACTGTCCAGAGTAGAAGCAAATCCCCATAGCAAACCTCTTCTACTCTGTGCAGTTCCCGAGACAAGCAGAGATGTCAGCAGAGAGCACTGTTGCCAGACAGAAAAGAACAACTCCACTTCAGCAGCTGATAATTATTGGAAGGATTAAGATTTTTTAAATAGAAGTAATTTACAAATCTGTTTAACTTTCTGGAGCCAGTTGATAGATATAAATATATATAGTAGAGGAGGGAAGCAGCACTCCTGCGGTGAAGGTGAACGGGTGCCTGACTGTTGTTGATCTGGGTCAGAGATAAAGTATAGCAAAGTAGAAGCAGTGGCACTCCAGGCTGGTGAAATAAAGTAGTGTCTTTATTTACTCCAAGATGAGCTACGTTTCGGCAGCCTCCCGCTGCCTTTGTCAAGCAACAAAATGGTGGAAAAGGAGGGTACTTATAGGTCACGCAGGACCGCCCCCACAAGCATGATAGACATGTAAACAAATCCATGTGATCTGCAATTACAGCGATCAAAGACAAATAGAAGTGCATGGTAGATGTGTAAGTGGTGTGCATAGAATGGGCGCACAAATTATACATAAGGAAAATGATGTGACAATGGAATACAGCGTAAGTTCTACAATCTAAATGCACAAGTGGGCGGGGGGCCGCGGTCACTCACCCGGCGAGGCAGCGTGACGTGGAGGCCGAGGCCGAGGCATTTCCGGCACGTTTAGGTAGCTGCGTGCGGAAGTGACGTTTATAAACAGACACCATGCAGGCAGTTCTACGCACTGGAACCTGGAGACCGGGGCGTCCTGTGCGGCGCATGCGCACACTAGGAAGGAGCGAGGACGGCGCCATCTTTGAAGAGGTATGTGTGGGCTCCGGTGTCTCACAGCAATCTCCTGGTGGATAATTGCTCGCTGCTTTGATCGCTGTAATTGCAGATCACATGGATTTGTTTACATGTCTATCATGCTTGTGGGGGCGGTCCTGCGTGACCTATAAGTACCCTCCTTTTCCACCATTTTGTTGCTTAACAAAGGCAGCGGGAGGCTGCCGAAACATAGCTCATCTTGGAGTAAATAAAGACACTACTTTATTTCACCAGCCTGGAGTGTCACTGCTTCTACTTTGCTATAAATATATATAGATAGATAGAAAAAAAAATTCCTGGAATACCCCTTTAATAAAAAATAAATAAAAAATAAAAACAAAAATGATACTGTTAAAAATTACAGATCTGGGTGCAAAAAATGAGCTCTCATACAGGCCCGTATAAGGAGAAATAAAAAAGTTATAGGGGTCAGAATAGGACAAATTTCCCCCCGCATATGTGTATCCTGTGATGTCACGCATATATAATTAATTATGCAGATTAGCATGGCCGGTAATTTTTTTTTTTTTTTTTTTTTGCCTTATCTCAATAATAGGCCATCTGTAAAAAGATCCTAAAAATTGTCATGTTCTACTGTTTGTCTGACAGAAATGCTTATTGTTCCCACAGGTCAAGGCATAGATGAACCTCTTTCCGAAATTGGGTTCACGCAGGCAGAAGCCGCCGGCAGATTCCTGAGCGATGTCCGGTTCACTCATGTGTTTTCCAGTGACCTGATTCGGGCAAAACAGGCAAGTGCTTATCCGTACCGTGATGTCTGCATGTAGACCACCTCTATGGAAAGTCTACTTCTATCAGATAGTGTGCTACCTGTTCACATCCATAGGGGGCAGTATTATAGGAATTTAGTGCTGGATCATGTACCTTGCACTATGTTTTTTCTCATGGTGGTGGCAATTTTTTAGCAGTTTTGAACTATATCTGTGCTTGGTTCTCATCTCTGATATCACTTAGCAGGGGGGTGACAATGAGCACAGAAGGAATTCCTCCTATAGGACATAAGTGTCTGTTCGTGGGGGGCAGACAGGACCGCAGTCAGGGGTCAAGTCCTGGGGGGGAAAAAAAAAGTGTGGGAACTCACCTAAGATTTCCACTCAAGGGCTTGTCCTGCTAATGGGAACAGTGTTCCTGCTGTGGAGAAGGTGCAGGAACTCCGTTCCCACAGGACTTGAGCCCTGACTGCAGTCCTTTCCTTCTGATCGTGCCGACCCCGACCTGCCATACCAGTCTTGGCAGAGACGGCCTACTCAGCCAATCACCAGGAGTCGGGACACCTCTGTGACCGGTAGGGTTGCCACCTTTCTTGCAAAAAAAAATACTGGCCATG
The DNA here is from genome assembly GCF_029499605.1 of Hyla sarda. NCBI lineage: Eukaryota > Metazoa > Chordata > Amphibia > Anura > Hylidae > Hyla > Hyla sarda. The sequence goes on along the minus strand of NC_079192.1, from coordinate 395,654,542 downwards.
CTAATTTGCATAATTAATTGTATATGCGTGAAATCACAGGATACACATATGCGGGGAAGGGGGGGGGGGTGAATTTTGTCCTATTCTGACCCCTATAACTTTTTTATTTCTCCTTATCTGCAGTTTTTAACAGAACCATATTTGTTTTTCATTTAATCGCTTTTTTGATCGCTTTTTTTTTTATTATTAAATTTGGGAGTTGCAGTTAGTTACTAACTACAACTCCCAGCATGCCCTGATACAGCCTGTGGCTCAGCAGCCGCCCCAAACGAAAACTACAACTCCCAGCATGTTGGACTATATAGTAGTATATAGAATTGGTCAATGTTTCCCAACAAGGGGTGCCTCCAGCTGTTGCAAAACTATAATTCCCAGCATGTTGGACTATATAGTAGTATATAGTATAGGTCAGTGTTTCCCAACCAGGGGCGCCTCCAGCTGTTGCAAATCTATAACTCCCAGCATGTTAGTAGTATATAGTATAGGTCAGTGTTTCCCAACCAGGGGCGCCTCCAGCTGTTGCAAATCTATAACTCCCAGCATGTTAGTAGTATATAGTATAGGTCAGTGTTTCCCAACCAGGGGTGCCTCCAGCTGTTGCAAATCTATAACTTCCAGCATGTTAGTAGTATATAGTATAGGTCACTGTTTCCCAACCAGGGGTGCCTGACTTTTTGATCGCTTTTTTTTTTGTTATTAAATTTGGGAGTTGCAGTTAGTTACTAACTACAACTCCCAGCATGCCCTGATACAGCCTGTGGCTCAGCAGCTGCCCCAAATGAAAACTACAACTCCCAGCATGTTGGTCTATATAGTAGTATATAGTATTGGTCAATGTTTCCCAACCAGGGGTGTCTCCAGCTGTTGCAAATCTATAACTCCCAGCATGTTAGTAGTATATAGTATAGGTCAGTGTTTCCCAACCAGGGGTGCCTCCAGCTGTTGCAAAAATACAACTCCCAGCATGCCCGGACAGCCGTTGGCTGTCCGGGCATGCTGGGAGTTGTAGTTCTGCAACAGCTGGAGGCGCTCTGGTTGGGAAACACTGGTATAGGTTATAGTGCAACATTATGGGAGTTGGAGGATTGGTTTCATAAATACCGGGCGTTCCATTTCCGATATTTTTAATATAAAAATACCGGCTCTGCCAGTAAAATACCGGCCAGGTGGAAACCCAAGTGACAGTAGCCCTTCACTGCCAGGACCAGTTCATCTCGGATGGGGGAGGCCAGAACATTCAGCGGGAAGAGTTGGACCTCATACTGGAAATCTCAGGCAGTCCCAGCATGGGGACCACCTGCGATCAGGCACTTAACCCCCCATGATATGTGTAGGGGATAAGTTCTTCATAACTGGAACGGTTGTTGGACTCAGGACCATCAGGGGGAGAGAAGCGGGCGGCGGCGGTCTCTGGCCCCGCAAAAGCCGCTGCAGTTCATTGATTTAAAGCGCCCGCTGCAGCGGATTCTGGGGGGGGGGATACCGGAATATCGGTATACGTTATCGGCTGTCGGCCTCAAAGTTCACAGATTATCGGTATTGGCCCTAAAAAATCAACATCAGTCGATGCCGCGTAAATATACAATTTTATTGGGTGTACTGTATTACTAGTCATTATATAGAAATGTCAAAAATTCTTATCTTCTCCACAGACGGCGTGTACCATCATGAAGAACAATAAGCCTAGTGAGGAGATTAAAATAAACTATGATGCCAGGCTGCGAGAGAGGGTAAGTGCCATAAGGGGCGGGGTTTACTAGTAAATGGGCAGCGGGATGGCTGGCACTGGTGCCTGGCAACTTTAGGATCCATTGTAGGCCAAATCTACAATCTGCATTTGTGTGTCTTCCTCCAATAGAGTAAGTGGCTTGCTGCTTAAAGGGGTACTCCGCCGGAAACCATTTTTTTAAAATCAACTGGAGCCAGAAAGTTAAATAGATTTTTGTATATTACGTCTATTTAAAAATCTTAATCCTTCCAGTACTTATCAGCTGCTGTATGCTCCGCAGGAAGTTCTTTTTGAATTTCCTTTCTGTCTGACCACAGTGCTCTCTGCTGACACCTCTGTCCATGTCAGGAACTGTCCAGAGCAGGATAGGTTTGCTATGGGGATTTGCTTCAACTTTGGACAGTTCCTGACATGGACAGAGGTGTCAGCAGAGAGCACTGTGGTCAGACAGAAAATAAATCCAAAAAGAAAAGAACTTCCTCTGTAGTATACAGCAGCTGATAAGTACTGGAAGGATTAAGATTTTTAAATAGAAGTAATTTACAAATCTGTTTAACTTTCTGGTACCAGTTGATTTAAAAAAATATATATATGTTTTCCAGCGGAGAACCCCTTTAACTAGCCATAGTGTATTTGTATGGCTTGACCTAATACAGCAGGGTTCCTGTAATGCAGCAGTAGATGTAATATAAAAAGTCTAATAACTCTGCGTAGAGCTCACGGGTCACATGATTTGGGGTGGGGGTAGAGAAGGAGCGCTCGCTGGTCACATATGATGGGGGGGGGGGGGTACCGTTAAATACCGTGGAACCGCCATAACTTACAAAAATACCGTGATACACATTTTTGGTCATACCGCCCAGCACTAATGTCGGAATGTTCTATAATCTGGTAACCTCGTTTATATTGGATTAAAAGGAAGCCTATTAGCTCTATATCATGTTCGGAGCTGTAGACGTGTGCAGATAGCTGATAGCAAGATAAAACTAATGATACCTGTTTCTTGGTTTGCACAGTTATAAAATCACGTTTTCCTTCTAAGCTCACGTGTCATAGAGCAGTGCTGAGCTGCAGCACGCATGCTTCTGCCCTCCCCCAAACCTCTCTGCCCTGCAATGAAGGATTGCACTAGCCAATCATGGAGGGGATGGGGGGGAGGGAGAAGTTGTGCATGCTGCAGCTCAGCACTACCTCTACAGCTCAGAAGGAAAACATAATATAATTTTTTGTTATCTCCCTATCACATATCTGCATCTCTGATTCCCTTTAAGTAAATGTTACTGTATACAGCAGTGTTTCCCAACCACAGTGCCTCAGGCTGTTGCAAAACTACAACTCCCAGCATGCCCGGACAGCCGTTGGCTGTCCGGGCATGCTGGGAGTTGTAGTTTTGCAACAGCTGGAAGCACAGTAGTTGGAAAACACTGCTGTACAGTATTGTTTTTAAATGTATTTTAGTTCACAGGCACTCACAATTATACTAAAATTTTATGTTACAGAAATACGGTGTTGCAGAGGGGCAGCCTCTTAGTGAGCTGAAGATCATGGCAAAGAAATCAGGACAGCAGTGTCCTTCCTATACTCCCCCTGGAGGAGAAACCCTGGATCAGGTAAACTGGCTGTTTTCTTATTGACAGGTGCACTTTAAAAAGGATACTCTTCCGAAATACATCTTATCCCCTATTCAAAGGATAGGGGATATGATGTCTGCTCATGGGGGACCCCTGCGATCTCCGCGGCGGCGGGAACACGGAAGCGTGAGGTCTCGCCACGCCCCCTCCATTCATTTCTATGGGATGGGTGTGCCGACTAGTACGTAGCCGTCACACCTCCTCCCATAGACATGAATGGAGGGGGCGCAGCGGCCGTAATCACCAGTCATCCGACACCCAGCGGAGTTCGCTCTATGCATGGATTACTGGGGTGCCAGTGATCGCGGCGGGCCCAGCAGCAGGACCCCCGCGATCGGACATCTTATCCCCTATCCTTTGGATAGGGGCTAAGATTTTTTTTGGCGCAGTACCCCTTTAACCACCTAGATGTCATGCGCAATTGCAGCCATGGCTTCTAGGCTGGTGCCATGCCTATCTGTGCACTGACTGGCACATCCGCAGCACAATTGTGGGGGTTATGGCAGCAAGAGACCTTCTCAAGTCCTCTATGGCTGCCACGCTAGAAGTCCTACTACAGGCCATACTTGGAGAATATGAGGTTAAAATAACAGAGAAAAACAAGAGCCAGCACTCAATGGGAAGTGTTGTTAAAGGGCTACTCCTTTGGAAAAATAATTTTTTAAATATCAACTGGTGCCAGAAAGTTAAACAGATTTGTAAATCACTTCTATTAAAAAATCTTAATCCTTCCAGTACTTATTGGCGGCTGTATACTATAGAGGAAATGCTTTTTGGAATGCTTCTCTTCTGTCACGAGCACAGTACTCTCTGCTGACCTCTGCTGTCCATTCTAGGAACTGTCCAGAGCAGCATATGTTTGCTATGGGGATTTTCTCCTACTCTGGACAGTTCCTAAAATGGACAGAGGTGTCAGCAGATAGCACTGTGGTTAGACTGGAAAGAAATTCAAAAAGAAAAGAACTTCCTGTGGAGCATACAGCAGCTGATAAGCACTGGAAGGATTAAGATTTTTAAATAGAAGTAATTTACAAATCTGTTTAACTTTCTGGCACCAGTTGATAAAAAAAAAAAAAAAAGTTTTCCACGGGAGTGCCCCTTTAACCCCTTAAGGACCCAGCCATTTTATACCTCAGGACCCGGCCTTTTTTTGCACATCTGACCACTGTCACTTTAAACATTAATAACTCTGGAATGCTTTTAGTTATCATTCTGATTCCGAGATTGTTTTTTCGTGACATATTCTACTTTAACTTAGTGGTAAAATTTTATGGTAACTTGCATCCTTTCTTGGTGAAAAATCCCCAAATTTTATGAAAAATTTGAAAATTTTGCATTTTTCTAACTTTGAAGCTCTCTGCTTGTAAGGAAAATGGATATTCCGAATAATTTTTTTTTTTATTCACATATACAATATGTCTACTTTATATTTGCATCATAAAATTGACGAGTTTTTACTTTTGGAAGACACCAGAGGGCTTCAAAGTTCAGCAGCAATTTTCCAATTTTTCACAAAATTTCCAAACTCACAATTTTTCATGGACCAGTTCAGGTTTGAAGTGGATTTGAAGAGTCTTCATTTTAGAAATACCCCACAAATGACCCCATTATAAAAACTGCACCCCCCAAAGTATTGAAAATGACATTCAGTCCGCGTTTTAACCCTTTAGGTGTTTCACAGGAATAACAGCAAAGTGAAGGAGAAAATTCACAATCTTCATTTTTTACACTGGCATGTTCTTGTAGACCCAATTTTTGAATTTTTACAAGGGGAAAAAGGAAAAAATGTATACTTATATTTGTAGCCCAATTTCTCTCGAGTAAGCACATACCTCATATGTCTATGTAAAGTGTTCGGCGGGCGCAATAGAGGGCTCAGAAGCGAAGGAGCGACAAGGGGATTTTGGAGAGTACGTTTTTTTGAAATGGTTTTTGGGGGGCATGTTGCATTTAGGAAGCCCCTATGGTGCCAGAACAGCAAAAATCCCCCACATGGCATACCATTTTGGAAACTAGACCCCTTGAGGTACGTAACAAGGAATAAAGTGAGCCTTAATACCCCACAGGTGTTTCACGACTTTTGCATATGTAAAAAAAAAAATAAAAAAAATCACTAAAAGGTGTGTTTCCCCCCCAAATTTCACATTTTTGCAAGGGTTAATAGCAGAAAATACCCCCCAAAATTTGTAACCACATCTCTTCTGAGTATGGAGGTACCCCAAAAGTTGACCTGAAGTGCACTACGGGCGAACTACAATGCTCAGAAGAGAAGGAGTCATATTTGGCTTTTTGAGAGCAAATTTTGCTCGGGGGGCATGTCGGATTTAGGAAGCCCATATGGTGCCAGGACAGCAAAATAACCCCCACATGGCATACCATTTTGGAAACTATACCCCTTGAGGAACGTAAGAAGGCATAAAGTGAGCATTTACCCCCCACTGGTGTCTGTTATATCTTTGGAACAGTGGGCTGTACAACATTTTTAATTTGCACAGCCCACTCTTCCAAAGATCTGTCAGACACCAGTGGGGTGTAAATTCTCACTGCACCCCTCATTACATTCCGTGAGGGGTCTAGTTTCCGAAATGGGGTCACATGTGGGTTTTTTTTTTTTTTTGCGTTTGTCAAAACGGCTGTAACAATCAGCCACCCCTGTGCAAATCACCTCAAATGTACATGGCGCACTCTCCCTTCTGGGCCTTGTTGTGCGCCCCCAGAGCAGTTTGTGCCCACATATGGGGTATCTCCGTACTCGGGAGAAATTGCGTTACAAATTTTGGGGGGCTTTTTTCCCCTTTACCTCTTGTCAAAATGAAAAGTATAGGGCAACACCAGCATGTTAGTGTAAAAAGTTTATTTTTTTTACACTAACATGCTGGTGTAGACCCCAACTTCACCTTTTCATAAGGGGTGAAAGGAGAAAAAGACCCCCAAGATTTGTTAGTCAATTTCTCCCGAGTACGGCGATACCTCATATGTGACCCTAAACTGTTGCCTTGAAATACGACAGGGCTCCAAAGTGAGAGCGCCATGCGCATTTGAGGCCTGAATTAGGGATTTGCATAGGGGTGGACATAGGGGTATTCTACGCCAGTGATTCCCAAACAGGGTGCCTCCAGCTGTTGCAAAACTCCCAGCATGCCTGGACAGTCAACGGCTGTCCGGCAATACTGGGAGTTGTTGTTTTGCAACAGCTGGAGGCTCCATTTTGGAAAGAGTGGCGTACCAGGCGTTTTTCATTTTTATTGGGGAGGGAGGGGGGCTGTGTAGGGGTATGTGTATATGTAGTGTTTTTTACTTTTTATTTTATTTTGTGGTAGTGTAGTGTAGTGTTTTTAGGGTACAGTCGCACGGGCGGGGGGGTTACAGCGAGTTTGAGCTGCCGCGCAAAATTTGCTGCATTGCAAACTTGCAGCCCGATACTCACTGTAAGCCGCCTGCCCATGTGAGTGTACCCTGTACATTCACAGGGGGGGAACCTCCAGCTGTTGCAAAACTACTACTCCCAGCATGCCTGAGAATGTTTGGGAGTTGTGGTTTTGCAACAGCTGGAGGCACACGGGTTGGGAAACACTGAGTTAGGAAACAATGTTTCCCAACCAGTGTGCCTCCAGCTGTTGCAAAACCACAACTCCCAAACATTCTCAGGCATGCTGGGAGTAGTAGTTCGGCAACATCTTTAGAGCCAGATGTTGCCGAACTACAACTCCCAGCATGCTTGGAGTTGTAGTTTTGCAACATCTGGAGGATTACAGTTTGCAGACCACTAATACAGTGGTTCCCAATCTGTGCCCTTCCAGATGTTGCAAAACTACAACTCCCAGTATGCCAAAACTGTCCAGGCATGCTGGGAGTTGTAGTTCTGCAACATCTGAAGGGCCAGATGTTACAGCACTACAACTCCCAGCATGCCTGGACAGTAAGGGCATGCTGAGGATGTGTAGTTTTGCAACATCTGGAAGGGCACAGTGGTCCAAAAACTGTGGACCTCCAGATGTTGCAAAACTGCAACTCCCAGCATGCCCAGACGCCAAGGGCTGTCTGGGCATGCTGGGAGTTGTAGTTTACAGGGTCCTATTACAGCAATGCATGTCGCTTTACGGCGACGTGCATTGCTGTAAAGGGCCCGACCGCGGCTGAAGATCTACTCACCTGTCGCCCCCGCCGCCATCTTCCTCGCCGGGATCCGGGTCTTCAGGGACGAGGTAAGTACCGGGGCTGGTCCCCAGCACTCCCCCATCCCCCGCCGCGTCCTCCGGTCTTCCTCCCGTCCTCTCCGGACTTTCAGGGGCCGGGCAGGGCGGGAGGAAGTAACCGCCCCCCCTCCTGCGATTGGTCGGTTAACTAACCGACAGATCGCAGGGGATCGGAGGAGGTGGCCGGCTTGCCACCTCGCTCCAATACTTCAGCATGGTCCTGGCTGTCTGCGACAGCCGGGATCATGCGAAATTACCGGGCGGTCGGGTCCCAGAGACCCGATCAGCCCGGTATCGCCGCAGATCGCAAGGGCGATTTCCCTTGCGATTTGCGGCGATCGCCGACATGGGGGGCCTACATGGCCCCCCTCGGCGTTTGCCCTGGATGCCTGCTGAAGGATTTCAGCAGGCATCCAGTTCCGATATCTGCCCGGCGAGCGGCAGAGACCGGAAAACGCCAAGACGTACGGGGACGTCCTGGGTCCTTAAGGCCCGGGGTGCGGGGACGTCCCCGTACGTCCTGGGTCCTTAAGAGGTTAAAATCCTATTTACTACTAGGTATATCCAAATTCCAATGCACCCTAATGCCATGTTCACACATCGGAATGTCCAGCCAGTAAACTTTGACAGCGAGCGCCGGCAAAACATGCTGGTGCTAGGACCGCTCGGACATGTCAATTCTTTGTCCGGAGGCAGGAATTGGGATTTTCACGGCAGATGTTTTGGCCCGGGAAATCCTGCCATTAGCACGGTGCAGAAGAATCGTATTGAGAACATTGGGACCCTGCTGCAACAGAATTTCCGTGTTGAATTTTAGCGCCGGATTCTGCTCGGAAATACCGTCAAGTTGTTTTTATGTCATTCTCAGTGTCTACTGTTTTTTATTTATTTATTTTAAAGGTTATTTATTTTTTTGTTGATTTATTTATTATTTTAAGGGTTATTTTTTTATTTAATTCAAGAGCGATTTATTTTTTTTATTATAAGGGTTATTCATTTTATTTTATTTTATTTTTTGTAAAGGTCCGAGCTCGTGCCAAGGACTTCTTTGAGTTCCTCTGTCAGATGGTCATGGATGAGGCAAGTGGCAAAGACCAGGAATCTCGCAGCGCAGCAGGGCGCAGGCCCGTGACCGCCGTTGACCTCTCCCCGTTTATAAATCACAGCAATGAAAACCAAGCTGGTTGCCAGGACAACAGTGATGTCACCTTGGACGCCAGTATTCTCCTGGTCAGCCATGGAGCCTACATGAGGAACTGGATCAAGTATTTTGTAGAAGATCTTCACTTCACCTTTCCGCCTGAACTGAAGAAGTCCCGGGAACTATCCGTTAGCCCCAACACGGGCATCAGCCATTTTATCATCAGTGTGAAGCCGGGAGAAATAAATAATCCCGCCATTCGTTGCGTTTGCATCAATCGCCACGACCACTTAGCGGACCTCAATGCAGACACCAGCCATTATGTTGTATGACATTTGCCGACTCTTCTCATTGTGCCTGGCCGGTAGGAGCATGCTGGAAGTTGTAGTCCGCCATCTGGTGGACATGCTCGGAATGCTTTTCCATGCTGTAGCGTGTACAGTAATTTATCGTTAAAGAGCAGTAAGACTGCGGGGGTCATGACGTCACGGCCACGCCCCTCATGATGTCGCGCCATGCCCCTCAATGCAAGTCTATGGGAGGAGGCATGGCAGCTGCCACGCCCCGTCATAGACTTGCATTGAGAGGGCGTGACGTCACGACCTCCGCACCCAGCGTTAAGAACAAAATGTTCCAGATGCTGGGGCAGTGGAGTACCCCTTTAAAGAGTGTCACTTACTCAGGAGGACCCAATACCTCCATGTATTACGCAGACAGTAGATTGACTTTAATAGGTGCCATGTTTCGTTTCATTCGTCCTGTAGGGATGCTGCAGGGTTCCATCACAAATTGATTGAGGGAGGTCCTAACCCTGTGATGGGCTTCTCATTGGGGATCTTTCAAAACATTAGAAGATAAAGGAAGAAATAAATTAAAACGTTGGGTAGGTTTGCTGTAGCAGCACGTTTGCCTCCTCCACCCCTCCCTGCCCTGCATGATTGATGTGCTAAAAGCCAAACAGAGAGGAGTGGGGGAGGGAGGAGGCATGTATGCTGCGGCTTAGCTTGGCCTCTATGACTTGAGCTTAGAAAGAAAACATGATTTTATAACTTCTGTCTTTCTTCCCTGTTTGCTCTTAGGATTTTAGATCCCCTGCTAGTTCAGTGTCTACACAGAGCATAGACTGTTGTAGTACATTGTAAAAAATGTAGTTTTTACACTTGGCAATATACAGTAGTTTGCCAAACTCAGTATTAGCAGTTATTCAGCCTATATACTGTATGTATACACTGTGCTTGGAAGGGAGCTCAACTGTAATATATAAAGGGCTCCTGTCCTCCATATAACCTGGCACAGATCCGTCCATAGGTTTCATTGATCTCATGACAGCGTGCATGGAGTCTTGAGTTGTAAGATATATATATTATTGGGTTATCTTGGATTAGTAAAAAAAACATGGCTCCTTTTTTTTTAAAGAAAAAAAAAACGGTGCCACCACTTGTCAGGTTCTGTATGGTATTACAGCTCATTCACATCAATAGAGCTGAGCTGCTGTACCAGACTCAACCCATGGACAGTTGTGGCGCTGTTTTTCTAATCCTACAACCCCTTTTAGACATTTCTTTATACTTGTCTACAGTATATAAATAAATAATATAAAATAATATTTAAGGGCTATCTTTACTCTGTTTGCAGCTCATTGTAACAACACGTCAATCCATGGGCAAGGTGCAATTCAAAGGGGTACTCCGGTGGAAAACTTTATTTATTATTTTTTTTTATGAACTGGTGCCAGAAAGTTAAATTGTAAATTACTTATATTAAAAAATCTTAATCCTTTCAGTACTTTTTATCAGCTGTTTGCTACAGAGGGAAAGCTTTTATTTTTTTAATTTCTTTTTTGTCTTGTCCACAGTGGTCTCTGCTGACACCTGATGCCCGTATCAGGAACTGTCCAGAGCAGGAGAAAATCCCCATAGCAAACCTATGCTGCTCTGGACAGTTCCTGACACGAACAGAGGTGTCAGCAGAAAGCACTGTGGACAAGACAAAAAAGAAATTCAAAAAGTAAAGAATTTCCTCTGTAGCATACAGCTGCTAATAAGTACTAAAAGGATTAAGATTTTTTAATAGAAGTAATTTACAAATCTGTTTAACTTTCTGGCACCAGTTGATTTAATAAAAAAAATGTTTTTCCACCGGAGTACCCCTTTAAAATAGTTTTTATATTTTATCTTCAATTGTAAATGGTTAATAAGAGGTATTTCCGCTCTACTGAATAACCCTATAAAGGGGAGATATGGCCTCTACTCTCGTGTTCTTATTAAAGGGGTACTCCGGTGCCTCAGCCCGGTTCAGAAGGCTTGGAGCAGTGGCCCTGTTCGCGATGTCACTGCCACGCCCCCTCGTGATGTCACGCTACGCGCCCTCCATTGATGTCTATGGGAAGGGGGCGTGGCCATGACATCTCGACCACAGATTCTGCTCCAAGCCTTTTGAACCAGATGTTCAGAAGGCTGGGGCATGGGAGTACCCCCTTTAAATCCTTGTATTCCCCTTGAAATAAAAATTCTGGAAGATTTTTTTTCTTATAGTTCTGTGTTGTGCCATTCCTTAGTTATTTTTTACTAGAAATCTAAGTAGCCAAGTGGGTGTGTCCCTGCACGGTCTGGGATTATCCAATCAAAGTTGACAGTACTAGACAGTACAGGGACACGCCCTATCTGGTAACGCCCACTTGGCTATTAATTCATATATTACTGGTAAGAATAATTAAAGGAGATAGAAAAACAGAGCTAGTTTTCTTTTAAAAATGCTGCCAGTCTGTCTCCAGGTTGGGTGTGGTTCTGCAGCTAAGTTTCATTGAAGGTTGTAATACCACACACAACCTGGGGACAGACGGGGAGCTGTTTTTGAAAGAAATAAGCTCTGTTTTTTTCAATTTCTGGATAACCCCTTTAGAGGGCTACTCCGCTGCTCAGCGTTTGGATCAAACTGTTCAGAACGCTGGAGCCGGTATCGGTAGCTTGTGACATAATAGCCCCGCCCCCCTCAAGATTTCACACCCCGCCCCCTCAATGCAAGTCTATGGGAGGGGGCGTGACGGCTGTCACGCCCCCTCCCATAGACTTGCATTGAGGGGACGGGGTGTGACATCATGAGGGGGAGGGGCTATGACGTCACAAGCTCCCTGTGCCGGCTCCAGCATTCGGGAGCAGCGGAGTAGCCCTTTTAAGGAACAGCAAAACACAGAGCTACAAGAAAAGGTGTCTTAGAATTGTTACTTCATGGGGCATAAAAGGATTTAATAAAGTATCCAGATCTGGTTGTCAGAATACCCCTTTAACATTGTGGATTTGTTGCATATTGTTGTTTCCGTCCCATCAGTTACCTCAGCACAGAGTACAGATTGCACAAGCAATAGTCAAGTACGGTAGAAATACAATGGCAATACCTCAATTGTTGTATCTTGGTGTCATCATGATTGTTGTTAGTTCATACAACGGGTCCAGCGATTGTTTAAAGGGGTCTTCCGCCTGCATTTTATTTTCGGAAAACATTGAGCAATAGAATAAACATTGTCCAGTGTCGAGCACTGTAGGAGTCGGTAAGGAAAAACCAAAATCTGCTCCATTGGATTCCATACTTCTAGTGGAGGCTACAGCACCTTATGGAGACACTTAGCCGTATATATAGCAGTACATGGGGTGTCTATGGGCCCATAACAGGGACCAGTAGGGAATGTGTTCTGCTACCACTCAGGGCCTGTCTCACCATCTGTGTGAGCCCCTTGGGAATTCATAACTCCTAGGCTATGTTCACAGGGAAAATTCAGCTCAGAAATTCTGCCAAATTTACTGCACATTGAATTGAATGGGGATTCCGCTGTCCCACTGCGAAATTCTGCTTTCTTAATTCTGCAAAAATATTGAACCGGTCTTTTTAAATTTTGGAGAATTCCGGGCGAAATCTCATTGAACTCAACTTGCGGCTGGTATGGATGTTTCCCAACCTGCATCCTTTATGGGTGTTTCCCAACTTGAGTCCTTTATAGGTGTCTCCCAAGTTGCAGCTTGTACGGATGTTTCCCAACTTACGGGTTTTATGGGTATTTCCCAACTTGCGGTTTTTATGGGTGTTTCCCAACTTGGTTCTTTCATGGGTGTTTCCCAACTTACGGATTTTATGGGTGTTTCCCAACCTATGGCTTTCATGGGTGTTTCCCAACTTACGGCTTTTATGGTTGTTTCCCAACTTGATTCTTGAATGGGTGTTTCCCAACTTGCTTCTTTCATGGGTGTTTCCCAACTTGCGGTTTTTATGGGTGTTTCCCAACTTACGGCTTTCATGGGTATTTCCCAACTTGCGGTTTTTATGGGTGTTTCCCAACTTGAGTCCTTTTATAGGTGTTTCCCAAGTTGCAGCTTGTATGGATGTTTCCCAGCTTACGGATTTTATGGGTGTTTGCCAACTTGCTTCTTTCATGGGTGTTTCCCAACGTGCGATTTTTATGGGTGTTTCCCAACTTACGGATTTAATGGGTGTTTCCCAACTTACGGATTTTATGGGTGTTTCCCAACTTACGGATTTTATGGGTGTTTCCCAACTTACGGATTTTATGGGTGTTTCCCAACTTGCGGATTTTATGGGTGTTTCCCAACTTGCGGCTTGTATGGATGTTTCCCAACTTGCGGCTTTCCAGTTGTTGGGAAATAATGGGATGCCCTGTTGTTCATTCGTCTGACAGCTATTTCTCCCGACCCCCCCCCCCTATTAATGCATGCTCAGCTTGACTTGCCGTGCATATACTCTGAAAGGGGAGAGTGGATAAAGCTGATGCTGAATGAAGGGATAGGACATGTTAAAATCTAACTGCCCAATCCTCCATTCGATGGATGGGTTCTTTCCCCAAAATCTGGGGGTTCAGCCAGTTGTGACCTGTTTGATGTTTCTCTGTAGTAAAGCTGAAATGGGTCATCAGGGTACTGTGCAGAAATGCTTATCTCCTCTGGTTCTCCGTATTTCGGTTTTGAAGTTGGTAATTTAAAAAGAGATGGATTGAAAACTGATTTTGTCTTTGTATTTATGACAATCCTTCCACTAATGTAAAATAGTGTTACTCAAGATTGATTGCTCTCTTTTGCCAAATCATGCAATTTTTTTTTCTTTCCATCTTTTAAACAAGGCTACCTCCGGCGGTTGCAAAACTACAACTCCCAGCATGCCCGGACAGCCAAAGGCTGTACGGGCATGCTGGGTGTTGTAGTTTTGCCACAGCTGGCGGCAACCCGGTTTAGAAACACTGTTTTACCATAGATGCTGATCTGTGCTGCAAAATCTGCAACACATGGATTTTGATTTCACTTTAGGTTACGTTCTCACAAGTCTTTGGGTCTCTTTGCTTTTTACATCCCAAAAATGCTTCTCCGTTACTCACAAGGTCATGTAGATGCTTTACATCTTTTATGTGTCTAGCTTCTGTATTTTGCTCACAAATCCCACCGATGTGATGCTCACTCGTTCTGACATCCACTGCTCAGGAAGGGACATGTCTGAGGCAAGCACTGAACCCGCCCTCACTCACCATGTATTCATTTCTTCCCTGAGTCTGCTGTGCTGTGCTGGGACTCTTCATCCAATCACTGTAGGCTGCTCTGTAACCCCCTCTCTGCACTCATTCTGCCGTCTGATAGACAGGACAGGAGTGAGCACAGAGGAGTGCTAGGCCCGCCCTCACTTACTGGACTTCATCTCAGATGAACCAAAAATTATGAATTTTATTAGAAAGGTGATATTTTGCCTAGATTTACAACAGATAACGTTTTTTTATTCTGACAGTGCCAGTTAAAAAAAATAAAAATAAATAAATAAATTATTAAAAAAAGGCCCAAGTAAAAATAAGGCAAAAACACCACCCAAATAAGTTTTTAGTTTTTAAGTTTTTTTTGTTTTCACGTTTTTTGCATCAAAAACTTAGTGGGAACATAGCCGTAAAGTCAATAGGGAAATCTGAAAGAAATTTTTATCTGTAGTTGAAATTGACAAACTAAAAAATCTGCAACGCTGTTCGACTCCCCAAGCAGAATTTTTTCAAAGTGTGAATAAAATTTTGCTACATTTTCTGTGGAAATTGACTAATATACAGAAGGAAAACTTTCAAGAAATTCTACTACGTTTGAATCTAGCCCACCAGGGACTATAGAGATTACTGTAGATTAGGTCTCTGTGTGTAGTATAAGGACATTAGCTCAACCTCTGTCATTGACTAAAGTCCTGATCCAGACTTTACCGTACTGCATGGTTTTCTGTCTTTTTGTGTTATTAAATTATTAAAATTAAAATGAAAATAGCGTGATGTCTCCTTTAACCCCAGGTTGGCGATGTAAATGTGTCAATTTCCACCCAGAAATTAAATTTGGGCAAGCCTGAATTTTGATTGGGGGAGAAGTGACGCATATACATCGGATTTGTTTTGTGTGAATTGCAGGGAGTAGGGACTTCTTTCAAAAGGCAGGAGTCCCTGTTCTTGTACACTGAGCAGAGAGGCATACTGTTTCCTCGCTACACAGTTAACATTTACAGCGAATGTTTGCACCTTGAAGAATATGTGTATTTACTAAAACCGACATCCCTGGAGAGCTTAGGCTACATGTACACTGCCTCTGTGCTCCGACCTGTTCCGCGCTTTCTCATTGACTGGCCCGGAGCACAACAGTCATTGACGGGTCCCACTGGCTTTGAATGGGGTCCGTCGGGTTTCTGTCTGAGGTCCGTTGTTTCATAGGAGTTAAAGGGGTACTCCGCTGGAAACATTTATTTATTAATTTATTTTTTAAATCAACTGGTGCAAGAAAGTTAAACAGATTTGTAAATTCCTTCTATTTCTATAAACTTCTATGAACCCCTTAAGGACTAGGGATCGACCGATATCGTTTTTTTAAGGCCGATACCGATAATCGGTGGAGGTTAGGGCCGATAGCCAATAACTTATACCGATATTCCGGTATAAGTTATCGGCTATTTATCCCCCCTCGACACCGCTGCAGATCATTGATTTAAAGCGGGCGCTTTAAATCAATGCACTGCAGTGGCTTTTGCGGTGCCATAGGCCTCCGCCACCACCCGCTTCTCTCCCCCTGCCTGTCAGGGTGGTCCGGGCCATCCTTCCTTCCTGTAGTGTCCGGCGGCATTCCAGGTGGAGGGTGAACCGGTCCGGGCTGTTCTTCTTCTCCAGGGTCCTCTTCTCCACTCCGGGCAGGTTCCGGCCTAGTACGCTGCATAGACGCCGCTGCGCAGTGACGCCCGTGCGCAGCGACGCACCTGACGTAACGGCGTCTATGCAGCGTGCTAGGCCGGAGCCTGCCCGGAGTGGAGAAGAGGACCCCGGAGAAGGACAGCCCAGACCGGTTCACCCGGAATGCCGCCGGATACTACAAGAAGGAAGGATGGATGGCCTGGACCACCCCCATTACGGGTAAGTTTAATTTTTTTTTATTGACTCGGAGGGTGGGGGAGGGTGCCGACCGGTATAACAGTATGGGCAAAAATCCATAACGGTATACCGCCCAGCACTACGGTGGGGGGTGCGAGGCAGTGTGGTGGGTCGGGTGGCGGGGCGGTGTGAGGGGCAGGGCATTATCGGCTTATCGGCAAGGTAATTGCCGATACCGATAATGCCCAAAATCGTGATTATCGGCCATACGATAATCGGTCGATCCCTATTAAGGACCACGGGTTTTTCCGTTTTTTGCACTTTCATTTTTTCCTCATCACCTTCTAAAAATCATAGCGCTTTCAATTTTGCACCTTCCTATGAGGGCTTATTTATTTTTTTTTTTTTGCACCACCAGTTGTACTTTGTAATGACATTAATTATTTCACCACAACATTGACAGGAACCCAGACAAAAAAATATTTGTGGGGCAAAATTTGAAATAAAAATGCCATTTCGTATTTTTGGGGGGGCTTCCGATTCTACGCAGTGCACTTTTCAGTAAAAATGACACCGTATATTTATTCTGTAGTTCCATACGGTTACAATGATACCCAAATTATATAGGTTTTTCTTTATTTTACTACTTTTTATAACCTCATGCAAATGCTGGGCGATATGACCAAAAATGAGTATCACGGTATTTTTCTAAAGTATCACGGTATTTCACAGTATATATATATATATATATATATATATATATTTTTTTTTTACATTGAGATCTGCATTGAGGTGGCGTAGCGGAACTAAATGGGCTTTTGGAACTAAATGATCTGAACACTGGGGCAGTGGAGTACCCTTTTAAATAGATGTAACAAACAACCCTACAGCCTCCAGCTGTTGGAAAACTACAACTCCCAGCATGTTGGGCTATATAGTAGTGTATAGTGTAGGTCAGTGTTTCCCAACTAGAGGTGCCTCCAGCTGTTGCAAAACTATAACTCCCAGCATGATGGACTATATAGTAGTGTATAGTATAGGTCAGTGTTTCCCAACTAGGGGTGCCTCCAGCTGTTGCAAAACTACTACTCCCAGCATGCCCGGACAGCCGTTGGCTGTCCGGGCATGCTGGGAGTTGTAGTTTTGCAACAGCTGGAGGGCCTCAACAGCTGGAGGGCCTACTGTAGGTATAGTATATTATACAGACCCCTGTCCATCCCAGAACCCTGACTCACCTTCCCAGTTGCTGCAGGGACCGTCCGGGGAGGGTGGTCCGGGGCATCCATCCTTCCTGTAGTGTCCGGCGGCATTCCGGGTGGAGGGTGAACCGGTCCGGGCTGTCCTTCTCCGGGGGTCCTCTTCTCCACTCCGGGCAGGCTCCGGCCTAGTAATGCTGCATAGACGCCGCTGCGCAGTGACGCCCGTGCGCAGCGACTCACCTGACATCACGGCGTAGCGGCGTCTATGCAGCGTACTAGGCTGGAGCCTGCCCGGAGTGGAGAAGAGGACCCCCGGAGAAGGACAGCCCGGACCGGTTCACCCTCCACCCGGAATGCCGCCGGACACTACAGGAAGGATGGATGGCCCGGACCACCCCCATTATGGATAAGTTTAATTTCTTTTATTGACTCGGAGGGTGGGGGAGGGGCCCGACCGGTATAGCGGTATGGGCAAAAATCCATACCGTGGGAGAAAAAATAAACGGTATCCGGTTCATACCGGTATACCGCCCGGCACTAACTCATGCACCAAATTAGTATGTTTAAAATTGTCCTCTTCTGACCCCTTTTTTATTTTTCGGTATATGGGATGGTATGAGAGCTCATTTTTTGTGCCATCTCCTGAAGTTTTTATCGGTATCATGATTGTTTTGATCGGACTTTTTGATCACTTTTTTTATACATTTTTTAGGGTATACAAAGTGACCAAAAATATGCAATTTTGGACTTTGGAATCTTTTTACGTGTACGCCATTGACCATGCGGTTTAATTAACCTTATATTTTTATAGTTTGTACATTTACGCAAGCGGTGATACCACATATGTTTATTTTTATTATCTTTATATATTTTTTTATATGGAATTTGGGAAAAGGGGGGTGATTTGAACTTTAACCCCTTAAGGACTGAGCCCTTTTTCGCAATTCTGCCCACTGTCACTTTAAGCGTTAATAACTCTTAAACGCTTTTACCGAATATTCAGATTCTGAGATTGTTTTTTCGTGACATATTCTACTTGGTGGTAAATTTTCGCGTTACTTGCATCCTTTCTTGAAGCTCTCTGCTTGTAAGGAAAATGGATATTCCAAATAAATTTCATTTTTATTCACAAATACAATATGTCTACTTTATGTTGGCATCATAAAATGGACATATTTTTACTTTTTGAAAAAAAAGGGCTTCAAAGTAGAGCAGCAATTTTTAAAAATGTCATGAAAATTGCAAAATCTGAAGGGACAGATGTTACAGAACTACAACTCCCAGCATGCCTGGGTGGTCTAGGCATGCTGAGAGTTGTAGTTTGGCAACATCTGGAGGGCTACCGTTTGGGCACCACTGTTACAGTGTTACCAAACTGTGACCCTCCAGATGTTGCAAAACTACAACTCCCAGCATGTGTCTGGGCATGCTGGGAGTTGCAGTCCGGCCTTCCTAGTGGTTGCCACAGTAAAGATCACATTACTTTCACTTTCATTTCTCCCCCCCACCGATGATTCCCTACCTGAGCCGTGATCTCCGCTGGATGTCTGCGATGATCGCCGGGCCCCACGCATCTTCTCCTCAGGTACAGGACTTCATCTTCTCCCCCCCGTTCTGCCCAACATCCAGGGGTGGGCAGAACTGGGGGTTTCCATGGCAACCCCCTGTCCTGCGCTGCCATTGGTCAGAACTCAGTTCTGACTAATGGCAGGGGATAGGAGGAGATCGCAGCACTGCGACCTCACTCCTATCCCTTTAGGCTGATCGGGGCTGTCACTGACAACTCCGATCATCGCTATTTTCCGGGCGATCGGGTCACCAGAGACTCGATCAGCCCGGAATTGGAGAAATTCGCATGTCTGAATTGACATGCGATTTTCTCCGATCGCCGACATGGGGGGATCTCAGGACCCCCCTGGGCGATGTGCCGGGGTGCCTGCTGAATGATTTCAGCAAGCATCCAGATCCGGTCCCCAACCGGCTAGCGGCAGGGACCAGAATTCCCATGGGCGTATCCATACGCCCTGCGTCCTTAACAGGTTACTTTTTTTTATATATCAACTGGCTCCAGAAAGTTAAACAGATTTGTAAATTACTTCTATAAAAAAATCACAATCCTTTCAGTACTTATGAGCTGCTGAAGTTGGTTTGTTCTTTTCTGTCTAAGTGCTCTCTGATGACACGTGTCTCGGGAACTGTCCAGAGTAGAAGCAAATCCCCATAGCAAACCTCTTCTACTCTGTGCAGTTCCCGAGACAAGCAGAGATGTCAGCAGAGAGCACTGTTGCTAGACAGAAAAGAACAACTCAACTTCAGCAGCTGATAATTATTGGAGACAGTTGATGTATAAAACATTTTTTTTCCTGGAATACCCCTTTAATGCTGGCCCTCAGCTACAAGAATCAGCTGGGGGCCGGCAGGTATGACGCGGGCTCGACGCGGGAGCCCGTGCCATACCTGCTTAAGGGCACATGGACATGTATACACGTCCATGGTCGTTAAGGAGTTAAAAATCTTAAAGGAGTACTCTAGTGCAGAGTATTCCTGCTCCGTCCTGCCCGGGCTGCAAAATAAATGAAAATGAACCATCACTCACCTCCCTGGGTTCCTGCGGAGCGCCACTACAGCTGATCGGTCCTCCGGTCCATCCTCTTCATACTTCCGGGTGTAACGAAGCGTCACATGGCGCTCAGCCTATCGCCGGCCGCCGCGATCTTCTGCCTCGGCCAGCGATAGGCTGAGCGCCATGTGATGCTTCGTTACACCCGGAAGTAAGGAGATGGACTGGAGGACCGATCAACTGTAGTGGTGCCCCGCGGGAACCCAGGGAGATGAGTGATGGTTCATTTTCATTTATTTTGCAGCCTGGGCAGGACGGAGCAGGAATACTCTTCACTAGAGTACTCCTTCAATCCTTCCAGTACTTATCAGCTGCTGTATTCTGAAGAGGAATTAAAAATTAATTTTAATTTCCTTTCTGTCTGACCACAGTGCTCTCTGCTGACACCTCTGTCCATGTCAGGAACTGTCCAGGGTAGGAGTAAATCCCCATAGCAAACCTCTCCTGCTCTGGACACTTCCTGACATGGACAGAGGTGTCAGCAGAGAGCACTGTGGTCAGACAGAAAAGAAATTAAAAAAGAAAAACGCTTCCTGTGCAGCATACAGCAGCTGATAAGTACTGGACGGATTAAGATTTTTAAATAGAAGTAATTTACGAATC
Organism: Hyla sarda; assembly: GCF_029499605.1. NCBI lineage: Eukaryota > Metazoa > Chordata > Amphibia > Anura > Hylidae > Hyla > Hyla sarda. The sequence goes on along the minus strand of NC_079192.1, from coordinate 395,634,051 downwards.
TGTTTACCAGTTGGCACCAGTTGATTTAAAATATATATATATATATATATAAAAAATTTTTTTTATATATATAATTATATATATATATATATATATATATATATATAGCACACCAAGCAATGCTTGATAAAGGCTACTATTGTTTGCCGAAACGTTGCACCTTATTTGGGAATAAAAAACCCCAGCTTTTATTGATCCAAGACCTGCTTGTGTGGTGATTTCTGGACTTAAAATATATATATATATTATAGTATTATTTTTTATTTTTTCCCAGGGGTACTCCGCCCCGCCCACAGACATCATATCCTGTATCCAAAAGAGAGGGGATAAGATGTCTGTGGGCGGAGTACCCCTTTAAGTGGAGAAAACATTAGGACATGCAGGACATATGCTTCTCAGTATGACCCATACTAGTACTGTTTGGCTGTGTTCTCATCTTGAAATACATTTTTTTTTTTGCTGTGGTTTTTATTGTTGATAAAATATAAAAAGATTTACAATATTGATACAGTTATTAGAATGTTCTGAAGCGATTCACCACAATAAATTTAGAAGAACACTAGAGCCACGCGTTTCAGCAGTCTTATGCTGCTTGACCCACTGGCCCAGAGCTGCATGCGGGGGGCTGTATTGTGTGACTCCGCCCCTTGTCCACCCCGGCCCCAGTAAAACGCCTCTGTGCACCGTAGCGATGTCCTCCACACATTGTATAGGTTCAGTCTTCTGTCCTGACATAGCTGGCTGTAGAATTTTGTGAGCGGTATTAATAAATCCATGTTCCTGGCTCCTATTCACAGGAAGTATATTTGGCATAACTGGATTATATGACAGGTTCCTCTTCTAAGGGCGTGCGGTGTACATGGCACACAGCGGGAAACATGAGGAGGCTCTGTAATGGCGGAAAGAAGATAAAAATTGGAATAAGAAGCCAGGAATAAATGACATTGCTGGGAAGAAATCCCAATGTAAAATGTTATGTTACTTTATATGCAGCAGCTACTGGGAACTTCCATCAACTCTTAAAGGAGAACTCAGACGAAAATGATCTTATCCCCTATCCACAGGATAAATAACTGATGGCCAGGGATAGACGTCTTCAGAAGATGAAAACCTTACACATTACTCCTCTCTTTATACTGCTGGTGGGTTGTTGCAGTGTGTCAGTAACTTCCCTACTCTCGAACATTAAGGCGCTTTATATATTAAGGCGGATTATTATATTATGTTATTGGGCAGGTTCAGCTTCTGGGCACCTCTTCCCCACTGATCCTGAGAAGATAGGGAGTCAGTGGCGTTGTGTAAAGTCCTGCAGCTTATTCAGGGGGCGCAGATAAATTCCATCAAATAAACAGCAATGACCGCAGATTCTGCAACATTAATGATAAAACAATTCTGTCACATCTCAAATGAAAGCAACAAACTGACTGCTAAAAGCAAGAACTGTACATTGTATTCACTGAGGCTTTGTACGGTCTTAGGATTGATGATGTAATTATACCGTAAGCCACCGGAGGGCAGTGATAACATTTGTGTATGGCCCCGAGACTCAAAATTCCACAAGATATCTATCTCATATCTATCCATCTCATATCTATCTATCTATCTCATATCATAGTTACATAGTTAGTACGGTCGAAAAAAGACATATGTCCATCAAGTTCAACCTGTCCATCATATCTATCTATCTCATATCTATCTATCTCATATCTATCTATCTCATATCTATCCATCTCATATCTATCTATCTCATATCTATCTATCTCATATATACATATCTATCTATCTCATATCTATCTATCTCATATCTATCTCTCTATCTCATGTGTATCTATCTATCTCATATCTATCTATCTATCTATCTATCTCATATCTATCTATCTCATATCTATCTCATATCTATCTATCTATCTATCTATCTATCTATCTCATATCTATCTATCTCATATCTATCTCATATCTATCTATCTCATATCTATCTCTCTATCTCATGTGTATCTATCTATCTCATATCTATCTATCTCCTATCTATCTATCTATCTATCTATCTCATATCTATCTTATATCTGTCTAGTTATCATATATCAATCAATCTATATAATGTCTATATATCTCTATCTAGCTCATATCTACCTATTTATCTCAAATCTATTTCATATCTATCTACAGTATCTCATTATCTCTGTCATATGATATGAGAAAGATAATAAAATAGGTAGAGATATTACAGTCATGGCCATAATTGTTGGCACCCCTGAAATTTTTCTAGAAAATTAAGTATTTATCACAGAAAAGGATTGCAGTAAGGCTGGGTTCACACTACGTTTTCTCCCATACGGGAGCGCATACGGCAGGGGGGAGCTAAAACCTTGCGCTCCCGTATGCCTTTGTATGCGCTCCCGTATGTCATTCATTTCAATGAGCCGGCCGGAGTGAAACGTTCGGTCCGGTCGGCTCATTTTTGCGCCGTATGCGCTTTTTCGACCGGACCTCAAACCGTGGTTGACCACAGTTTTAGGTCCGGGGGAAAAGCGCATACGGCGCAAAAATGAGCCGACCGGACCGAACGTTTCACTCCGGCCGGCTCATTGAAATGAATGACATACGGGAGCGCATACAAAGGCATACGGGAGCGCAAGGTTTTAGCTCCCCCCTGCCGTATGCGCTCCCGTATGGGAGAAAACGTAGTGTGAATCCACCCTATCACATGTTTTGCTTTATACATGTTTATTGGATCTAAACCAAAAAAGGAGGTAAAAAAGCTAATTGGACATAATGGGGGAGATTTATAAAAACCTGTGCAAAGGAAGAGTTGCCCAGTTGCCCATAGCAACCAATCAGATTCCTTCTTTCATTTTGCAGAGGCCTTGTTAAAAATGAAAGAAGCGATCTGATTGGTTGCTATAGGCAACTGGGCAACTTCCCCCTGGACAGGTTTTGATAAATCTCCCCTAATGTCACCAAACTCCAAAAATGGGCTGGACAAAATTATTGGCACCCTTTCAAATTTGTGGAAAAATAAGATTGTTTCAAGCATGTGATGCTTCTTTAAACTCACCTGGGGCAAGTAACAGGTGTGGGCAATATAAAAATCACACCTGAAAGCAGATAAAAAGGAGAGAAGTTCACTTAGTTTTTGCATTGTGTGTAGGTGTGTGCCACACTAATCATGGACAACAGAAAGAGGAGAAAAGAACTGTCTGAGGACTTGAGAACCAAAATTGTGGAAAAATATCAACAATCTTAAGGTTACAAGTCCATCTCCAGAGATCTCGATTTGCCTTTGTCCACAGTGCGCAACATTATCAAGAAGTTTGCAACTCATGGCACTGTAGCTAATCTCCCTGGGCGTGGACGGAAGAGAAAAATGTATGAAAGGTGTCAACGCAGGATAGTCTGGATGGTGGATAAGCAGCCCCAAACAAGTTCCAAAGATATTCAAGCTGTCCTGCAGGCTCAGGGAGCATCAGTGTCAGCGCGAACTATCCATCGACATTTAAATGAAATGAAACACTATGGCAGGAGACCCAGGAGGACCCCACTGCTGACACAGAGACATAAAAAAAAAAGCAAGACTACATTCTGCCAAAATGAACTTGAGTAAGCCAAAATCCTTCTGGGAAAACATCTTGTGGACAGATGAGACCAAGATAGGGCTTTTTGGTAAAGCACATCATTCTACTGTTTACCGAAAATGGAATGAAACCTACAAAGAGGAGCGAGACATGATGTCCCAGATGTGCTCAATTGGATTCAGGTCTGGGGAATGGGCGGGCCAGTCCATAGCATCAATGCCTTCCTCTTGCAGGAACTGCTGACACACTCCAGCCACATGAGGTCTAGCATTGTCTTGCATTAGGAGGAACCCAGGGCCAACAGCACCAGCATATGGTCTCACAAGGGGTCTGAGGATCTCATCTTGGTACCTAATGGCAGTCAGGCTACCTCTGGCAAGCACATGGAGGGCTGTGCGGCCCCCAAAGAAATGCCACCCCACACCATTACTGACCCACTGCCAAACCGGTCATGCAGGAGGATGTTGCAGGCAGCAGAATGTTCTCCACGGCGTCTCCCAGACTCTGTCATGTCTGTCACATGTGCTCAGTGTGAACCTGCTTTCATCTGTGAAGAGCACAGGGCGCCAGTGGCGAAATTTGCCAATCTCGGTGTTCTCTGGCAAATGCCAAACGTCCTGCACGGTGTTGGGCTGTAAGCACAACCCCCACCTGTGGATGTCAGGCCCTCATACCACCCTCATGGAGTCTGTTTCTGACCGTTTGAGTGGACACATGCACATTTGTGGCCTGCTGGAGGTCATTTTGCAGGGCTCTGGCAGTGCTCCTCCTGCTCCTCCTTGCACAAAGGCGGAGGTAGCGGTCCTGCTGCTGGGTTATTGCCCTCCTACTGCCTCCTACACATCTCCTGATGTACTGGCCTGTCTCCTGGTAGCGCCTCCATGCTCAGGACACTACGCTGACAGACACAGCAAACCTTCTTGCCACAGCTCACATTGATGTGCCATCCTGGATGAGCTGCACTACCTGAGCCACTTGTGTGGGTTGTAGACTCCGTCTCATGCTACCACTAGAGTGAAAGCACTGCCAGCATTCAGAAGTGACCAAAAAATCAGCCAGGAAGCAAAGGAACTGAGAAGTGGTCTGTGTTCATCACCTGCAAAACCACTCCTTTATTGGGGGTGTCTTGCTAATTGCCTATAATTTCCACCTGTTGTCTGTTCCATTTGCACAACAGCATGTGACATTGATTGTCAATCAGTGTTCTTCCTGAGTGGACAGTGTGATTTCACAGAAGTGTCATTGACTTGGAATTACATTGTGTTGTTTAGGTGTTCCCTTTATTTTTTGGAGCAGTGTAGATTGATTGATATATGATAGATAAATAGACAGATTTGAGATAGATATTTAATAAATAGATTAGAGATACATATGAGATAGATAGATAGATAGATAAGAGATAGATAGATAGAAAGATATAAGATAGATATGAGATAGATATATAGATAGATATGAGATAGATATGAGATAGATAGATATGAGATAGATAGGAGATAGATAGATAGATATGAGATAGATATGAGATATATATGAGATAGATAGATATGAGATAGATAGATAGATAGATAGATATGAGATAGATAGATATGAGATAGATAGATATGAGATAGATAGATATGAGATAGATAGATAGATATGAGATAGATAGATAGATATGAGATAGATATGAGATATATATGAGATAGATAGATATGAGATAGATAGATAGATATGAGATAGATAGATATGAGATAGATAGATATGAGATAGATAGATATGAGATAGATAGATAGATATGAGATAGATATGAGATATATATGAGATAGATAGATAGATATGAGATAGATAGATATGAGATAGATAGATATGAGATAGATAGATATGAGATAGATAGATATGAGATAGATATAGTCATATCTATGTATCTATTTCATATCTAATATACGTAGATACTTGCAGCACACAAAAAGTCCATGCGAAAGGTAAGTTTATTCCATGATTCCAGTGTTACAAAAAAACAGCAATAGCCTCTCACCGCCATTTTCAAGATTTATAACCTGGGTGCACCACCATTTATTTTTTCTTTATTGGTTGTGCTGCTCTTCTTGGAATCTATCTATAATCTATCTCATATCTATCTATCTATCTATCTATCTATAATCTATCTCATATATATCTATCTATCTCATATCTATCTATCTATCTATCTCATATATATATATATCTATCTCATATCTATCTATCTATTTCATATCTATCTCATATCTATCTATCTCATATCTATCTATCTATCTATCTATCTATCTCATATCTATCTATCTCATATCTATCTATCTATCTCATATCTATCTCATATCTATCTATCTCATATCTATCTCATATCTATTTCATATCTATCTATCTCATATCTATCTATCTCATATCTATCTATCTCATATCTATCTATCTATCTATCTTATATCTATCTCATATCTATCTATCTATCTATCTCATTTCTATCTATCTATATCATATCTATCTATCTCATATCTATCTATCTATCTATCTATCTATCTATCTATCCCATAACTATCTTAAGAAATTTCCTGCAGTATTCAAAATAGGGAGAATTAAAAAGTTTTTAATCCTTTAAATGTGCAAAAACTTTCTTTCTTGTTGATCTGTGTATGTATAATATTATCAGTGTATGTTTGTTATATGACCTGTTTCATGCATACACATAACATCCATACACCAATCATTAAGCATACATACACCAATCATTAAGCATACATACACCAATCATTAAGCATACATACACCAATCATTAAGCATACATACACCGATCATTAAGCATTCATACACCAATCATTAAGCATACATACACCAATCATTAAGCATACATACACCGATCATTAAGCATACATACACCAATCATTAAGCATACATACACCGATCATTAAGCATACATACACCAATCATTAAGCATACATACACCAATCATTAAGCATACATACACCAATCATTAAGCATACATACACCGATCATTAAGCATACATACACCGATCATTAAGCATACATACACCGATCATTAAGCATACATACACCAATCATTAAGCATACATACACCGATCATTAAGCATACATACACCAATCATTAAGCATACATACACCAATCATTAAGCATACATACACCGATCATTAAGCATACATACACCGATCATTAAGCATACATACACCAATCATTAAGCATACATACACCGATCATTAAGCATACATACACCAATCATTAAGCATACATACACCGATCATTAAGCATACATACACCGATCATTAAGCATACATACACCAATCATTAAGCATACATACACCGATCATTAAGCATACATACACCGATCATATACATCATGTATTGGATCAGCGTATGTATGTTTTATGATCAGAGTCTGTACAGGGGGAGATTTATCAAAACCCGTCCAGAGGAAAAGTTGCTGAGTTTCCCATAGCAACCAATCAGATCGCTCCTTTCATTTCTCAGAGGCCTTTTCCAAAATGAAAGAAGCGATCTGATTGGTTGCTATGGGAAACTCAGCAATGTTTTCTCTGGATGGGTTTTGATAAATCTCCCCTACGTTTTATGATCAGTGTATGGTATATGATCAGTGTATGGTATATGATCAGTGTATGGTATATGATCAGTGTATGGTATATGATCAGTGTATGGTATATGATCAGTGTATGGTAAATGATCAGTGTATGGTATATGATCAGTGTATGGTATATGATCAGTGTATGGTATATGATCAGTGTATGGTAAATGATCAGTGTATGGTATATGATCAGTGTATGGTATATGATCAGTGTATGGTAAATGATCAGTGTATGGTATATGATCAGTGTATGGTATATGATCAGTGTATGGTATATAATCAGTGTATGGTATATGATCAGTGTATGGTATATGATCAGTGTATGGTAAATGATCAGTGTATGGTATATGATCAGTGTATGGTATATGATCAGTGTATGGTATATGACCATTATGGGGACACTGTATACATAGTGACATAGTAACACTGGAAGATAGATCACATTGTCTTCTCTTTGTTGCCCATAGCAACCAATCACAGCTTTCATATACCAACAATCTGTGGTAAAATGAAAGCTGAGCTGTGATTGGTTGCTATGGGCCCACTAGTTTTACTAGTGGGCATTTTTTCTTATTATCTCCCCCCAATATTCCATTGGACGTCTGACAAGCTTTACGGCAGTGGACCTCCAGCTGATGCAATACTACAACTCCCAGCATGCCCGGACAGCCAACGGCTGTCCGGGCATGTTGGGAGTTGTAGTTTTGCAACTCTGGTAAACTTGGGGAATAAAGCCTTGTGAGGGTGTAGGGTAGTTGGAGTGTTGCTGTTCAGTATTATTAAGGGCACTGTTAACCCTTGTCACTCGTGACGCCAGGGTGAGGGTTAAAACTCTGTATTGATGCTGGGCCTATGGCCACCCTTCCCAAGAGCGATAGGTGAGTGTGAAATAAATAGATTGTCCACAGCAGTGCTGAACTTAAAACTTGCGGAATCTTTACTGAAGGCTTAGGCCGCAAGGCTTAGGCCTAGTAATTTGTCTTGTAAGCTGCGGAGGTCCTACCTCATCCAGAATCAGTAACCCAAGAGAGCGATCAAGAAGGCGCAGCTCCCTTATATGGGCAGGGGTTGGCCGTTTTGGATTGGTCCAATCAGCTGTCACTCACCGTTACAATGGATTGTGGGTGATCACATGTCCAAAACCACCAAAGGTCCTTTAGCAAAAACCATAGAGTTCTGCAACCCGGTCACATGACCCGCAGGTCCTGCGACGCTAACAAGGTAAGAATATTAAATATACATCTTTACACTTATATCTACATTAATTATACCTAACTGAGGGGTGACGAGGGGTTAACTAAGGAAGAGGACCCCCACTGTTCCTAGGGACTCCGACTTTGGGGACCTCACCACAAGGTAACGTATGTAATACGGTACCGGGACACCACACAACAGCTGGAGGTCCACTGTCTGGAGACCACAGCTTTAGGGGTTCAAACGTGGCAGTACGGTATCAGCCCAAAGGCCGACTCATTGGGGCCTGAATCTAACATTAAAAAAAAATAAAAAAAGATACATAAATTTCTCATAAACAAACATAAAGAAATGACACAAACCACAGGCCGTTATTTTTGCGATGAAGAATTTTATTTTTGCGTAGGGTAAAAGCGTCCTCATAAATATCTATAAATAAAGCTGTGATTCTGTCTGCAACACTACAAATAAATAAATAAATATCGCAACCGTAACCCATAGGACAGGAAAACCCCTACCACGAAAGGAAAATATTCATGCCTATCCATCGGAGCTTATTAATATTATCCACAGAAAAGGAAACAACACGTCAGGCTGAGAATGGAGATTAACAGTGGAAGCCGCCATTTTAGGTCGTGGGCCAATCAAAATGTAGTCACCCTCGTAGCCCAGGTTTTGGCTTACATCCCATTTTAAGACCAGATGGCCCCTGTCTGGTTTCCCCCCTTCCTATTCCAGGCCCTAAAATGAGGAAAGGCTGATATTTACCATGATGAATTGGGGTCCTACTCAAGACCACTGTTCCTGGTATGGAATCGTTACTAGGTCTCAAAGTGCGTTCGTTAAAGGAGTACTCTTGGGAAAATGAACTTGTCCACTATTCACAGGATAGGGGATGAGTAGCTGATTGGGGGGGGGGGTCCAACCACTGGGGCCCCCGGGATCTCCAGGGTGGGACCCCAGCACTCTCAATGAGGAGTGCGTGTTGTCTACCGATAGACAGCAGACGCTCCATTCTTTTCTATGAGAGTGCCGATGATGCCGGAGAGCTGGATTCTTTTTGGCGCTCCCATAGAAATGAATGGAACGAGCCCCTCACTGCGTGCCAGGTCCCAGTGATCGCAGGGGGTGCCAGTGATAGGGGATAAGTAGCTGATCATGGGGGGAGGGGGGAATCCAACCGCTGGCACCCCCCAGGATCAGCTACTTATCCCCCATCCTGTAGATAGGAAATAAGTTAATTTTCACCGGAGATCCCCTTTAATATAAAGCCTTAAGGCTACATCTTCAGCTATGTCTCCCGACCCCAATACTTTTGCACTGTTGGCTTGGCCAAACCTGCAGGAGTTCTCAATGGGGATAGGGGGAGACTTCTCGTCTCAAAAACAATTTGAGCAGATGAAACCCAACATGTTCAATCCGTCTCCATCCGAAATCTTTAGTCGGAGGAGAGTTGGGAGGCGTCCATACACATTAGATGGCCAACCAGACCTGCCAAATATATATGGTCGCCCACAAAATGGCTGCCTCCACTGTTTGTACATGGACTTCCGAGGACATCTATGCAATCATGAACATAATCTTAAAGCTTAATAGAAAAATAATACAAAGAAATATCAATAAAGAGTCAATGTTTAGGGCAACATCCAATATGAGAAAATACATAGACGCCTCGTTCCAGAAACAGCGCCACCTCTGTTGTTTATGGAATTGCAGTTCAGCTGCTTCAATGAAGTCAAAAGGTGTGGCGTTGTTTCTCGAAGAAATCGGAAAGATTTTCCTAATCCTGGACAACCCCCTGGCCACGCCACAAATATCCATCTTTGGGCGGGGTTTAAGTAAACCTTACCCAAAAATAGATATTTGGGAGGATTCCTGAGAATGCAATTTTTTTTACTAGAACAGACATTACAGGAGAGCTTTAAAAATCTTTTGTAAGACTCAGAGGTTTAGAATATTCCCAAAATTGATGACAAAAAACCGTTGACAATGCAGTAAAGGCATACGCGCCCTATATATAACACGCTCTACATAATAGTGCAAAAAAGTTATCACTTCAAGCATTTGGTTTATGAAGCTGCCATTGACCTTTTAGCTTAATCATACAACAGTAACTAATAGCCCCAGGGTTAAAAAAATAAAATAAAATAAAAAAAGGAAAAATTTATAGATAAGTATGCTGGGGTGGAAAACGGATAAATCCAAATGACATTTGGTTATAAATACAACTTGTCACCTATATCTATAAGGCTTAGCTACCAACCCAAAATCCGAAACTGGACATTTGAAGTCCCACTCCTGAGATTATATGGGAATGTCTTGTGTAAACCTTGTGGGGCAGGGTTTACATAAACTCCACCACTTTTGCAGCCTGGTTCTTGGGGCTGTCTCACCAAAATCGGTACGAATAATTTAGGTGACCTTCAATTGCACCTCCACCTAAAATCTAAAAAAGTCCTTGAATAAAAAAAAAATGTGGCGACTACTAATATGGCCACTATTCTAGCTCCTACAGGCTTGGCTATAGCAGGTGCCCAAGTAGCAGTCACACATGGTCCCTGGGCCTAACGATCGTGACCTTTGACAGGTGTAAAATCATTAAATGAGCATAAATTAATTAAAAAGCAAAAACCTGATATAAGAAAATAAAAAGTTGCCTTGGGTACAAGCCAAAAAAAAAATAAAACTATCTACATACAGGCAATGGCTTGCAAGAGCAGGAGATCTACAGTTGATCTAGATAAGATGTATTTTATCACGTCATAATATTTTTGGGTTAAATAGTTTAGCATTTTTATTTTTTTTTACCCAAATTCTAATTAATACATCCCAAACTTTATAGATAAATATTAAATAAATACATTTTGTGTCACTGACAAAAAGAACATCAGGAGAGACCTTCGGCTTCAATTGAACGTCCACCATGTTGGTTGTAGGTCTAACATTCTTTGATGATCTCCTCCTATTGGGCCTCATGTTATATTGTAGAGCAAAAAATGCGGCCTTGTTGCCTATAGCAACCAATCAGTGTCCGCAATTCAATTTTTCCAGTGCAGTTTAAAAAAATAGAGCTCTGATTGGTTGGTATAGTCAACAAGGACAGGCCATCTCGGAGACAGTTCAAACATGAGGTCTAGGATGTTCCTCCACAAAAATCTAGTGCAATGTTAAAGGCTAAGTTCAATTATCCCCAAATGGATTTTCTTTGATCCATGTAAAAATAGATAGCTGGAAGAGATAACTGGTAGTAATAGATTTAAAGAAAAGAAAATTTGGCTACAACTGATAAGGCTAAGTTCACATTGCCGTTGTGTTCAGTCCCATTCAGGGTGCGTTTGACTCTTCTTTGTTGCCCTGAATGGCCCCAAAACGGAGCAAAACCGACTCCACCGGGTCCCCGCGGATCCCATTGACTTGAATGGGGTCTGTCGGGGATCGGGTAGTTTACCAGAGTTTAGTGCAGAGAGCACTGTGGTCAGGACATCACAGGAAATGCATTTCTTTTTTGGATTTCTCTTTAGTATACAGCCCCTAAAAAGTACTGGAAGGATTAAGATTTTTTAATAGAAGTGATTTACAAATCTGTTTAACTTTCTGGCACCAGTTGATTTTGAAAAAAGTTTTCCACGATAGTACCCCTTTAAAGCAGTGACATATCCATCATTTCTATATTGCTTCCAGAACATAAACAGATAAAACTAAAGGTGGCTATAATGATTATTGAAACCCAAAAAAGTTGAGACCCCCACATCCGTATTGGGTGTTCGGGCAATGTTTGGAGTAAAAAGAATTGGACATGTTGATTTCAACTTGCCCAATCCCAACTTACTACCAGCTGTTCCTCCACATTCCTACTCTATACACTTGCACCCCCAGCCGATCTTAGCTTGCAGGTGTATGGAGGAGGAATCATGATTGACCCACAGCTATGGAAAAGTAGAGACCCCTTTAAAGGGGGTACTCTGCTGCTCAGCGTTTGGAACAAACTGTTCCGGACGCTGGAGTCAGCGCCGGGAGCTCATGATGTCATAGCCCTGCCCCCTCATGACGTCACACCCCACCCCCTCAATGCAAGTCTATGGGAGGGGGCATGGCAGATGTCACGCCCCCTCCCATATACTTGCATTGAGGGGGCGGGGCTATGACTTCACGAGCTCCTGGCGCCGGCTCCAGCGTTTGGAACCATTTGTTCCAAATTCTGAGCAGCGGAGTACCCCTTTAAGAAATGGCAGCTAAAAGTGGTTGTCTCATCAGAGCCTCCACCAGGATTGACTGATCGATGGAGGTCTGCTCCCACGACCCCCGACAAACACCGCAGCCAACCAGAAATGTTGCATTACATGGGGGCTTTTCAGACTCCCCTTATGACCTTCATATGCCCTATTAGACAAACTAAGACAAACGGAGAGGATGACTCAAGGACTTTTCTGGGCAAATGCATAGGTTTTGCAGTAAAAACAGAAGTGCTCTACCTCAACCATAGAAAATCATAAAAAGAACGGGTTAATAAATCATTGTATTAAATAAGGATAAGGATTTTAGTGACTTTCCCTTAGGCTAAGTTTCCACTTGTTTTTTTTTTTTCTGGCAGTTTTTGGAAAACTGCAGTTTTTGAGCCAAAGTCAGAAGTGGATCCATAAGGAAGAAGAAGTGTAAGCCCTTCCATTATATTTCCCATTCATTTTGAATACCCTTCTTGCTTTGGCTCAAAAACTGCCAGAAAAAAAACCAAGTGGAAACTTAACCTTAAAGTTATAGTACCTATGCTAGGTTTTGATGAACTTTTGTATCAGTTGAAGCCACTGAGTTGGGATGTCATCTTATAAAAATAGTCACGTGGATTTACTTTTCTTATGGTGATAACACCACTTGGGTCTTCAGGGTCTTCCTTTTCATTTTTATTAGGTCTCAAGGGCTCCTGGGGGTCGGAAGGCTTGACATCTTGAGCATCTTTGGGTGTTGGGTTATTCGGAGTGAGCTTCTTTCCTCTACTTACGTTAAGAGGATCTGGATACAGTTCGGCGCTTCTCGTGTGTCGAACAGGCTCGGGAGTGATAAATCTGGTGATCGGGATTTGGTTCTCCATGGACAAAAACTGTGAATAGGGAGGCAAGTCCATTCCTGGGCGGAAAAAGTGTTTTGGCTTCTTGAGGCTTAGCAGGTAGTTGTGCTTTGGGGAATGGTAGACATCATGGCGATTTTCGAGGGTCTCGTGCTTGAAGACGCAGTCATCGTAGCTAAAGTAGTGCTGGGAAATATGCATCCTGATTAATAACTCATTTCATACATTTAAAAAATAATACAGCAAATAACTAAAACTTTCCTATAATAAGTGTGTTCAGCTGACAGTCAGGGGCATAACTATTGGGGGTGTGGAGGTAGAAGTTCCACCTGGATTCTGGTGGTCCTGACAGTATTGTGACCGCATCCACCATACACGTGCACGGTTGGCCAAACGTGGGTAACTTCAAAAGGACCATCATGGAAGATATGGGAGGCCCCCTACACATTAGATTGTTGTCCGGTCCCATCAAAGTTGGTGGGTTTGTCTGGCTTTAATCTAAGGTGTTTGGCCAGCTCTAGGCCTTAATGTTCTGATTACCTTGATACTTATCTATAAAGTTATTGACGGATTTTCAACCCTCCAGTCCTTTTCCCCTATAAGTACAAATATGCCAAGAGACATTATGAGTCACCATAAGGTCAGTTTTGGGTCCAGTAGTATCAGCCTTGCTGTCCTAGAAAGAGACCCATATCGTCTGCATGGCTATGAACACTAGGCAGCAAAAGCTTTTACCATCAATCGTGCCTGGCAAAACATAACCGGCTTGGTAGTTCTAAGATATGTTAACCAGGGATTGTCTTTCTGTCCTAGTTTCTGTAGAGGAGGCCAAGTGAATTGTTATGAAATGAGTTGAATACTTACTGATCCAAATACATTGCCGAATCGGTCCATGCACAGGTAACGCCCGCTTTTGACTCCGGTGATCACCACTTTGCCGGCAGACTCTGATCTAATCATCAATGCACCTGTAGGAAAACAAAAACAAAGTAAATAATAAAAAATTACATTAAAAACATTAAGGAAAATAAATTGGCGTTAGTAGAATATTGACACAGAATGGATCAGCACAGAAGTGATCAACTGGTGGACAAGTTTTTCATTACCTCCTGAATTATTTGTATAAATAATAAGGTTCTTGAATTCACATAATAGAATAGAATAAAATAGAACGTATTATTGTGTCCAGTATTGTCCTCCACTTGTTTTTCCTTATTGTAATCCCTATTGTAATAATAAGGGATTTTCTGATCTATCAGGTCGAAGACAAGTTCTAGCTGCTAGATATACAATAGGTTGTCTATGGGTTCTGCCAATACATATGTAATTTCTACAGACAAATTTGAGCATATTAATATTATTGTTTTTATTTATTGACAAATTATTATTTTTTAAATACATTAATGAATTAATTAATGGTTGACAGGCTACTGAAAACTACTGAGTGCTGAACTTGGCTATGATGAGGTGACCTAAAAAAGGTGGCTGAACATGGGTGCTGTTGCTCAATTCCTATGAGAGATCATTGACCTCCATTCTTGTGGGGGTTCAAGTGGTTGGACCCCATCAATAAGCTACTTTTCTCCAACCTGTGGATAGGGAATGACATTTAAAGGGCTATCCCAGGAAAAAAACTTTTTTTTTTATATCAACTGGCTCCAGAAAGTTAAAGGGGTATTCCAGGATTTTTTTAATATTTATTTTTAACAGCATACAAAATGACTGTTGTCTCAGATTTTTCCCAGGTTGCAATGCGGTCGAGACCTGACTCACTAGTCAGCTGATGACAGGGAGCCTGTCTGCTTCAATGGGTGGAGCGATCAGTCTGCAACTAATGCAACAGCTGGAGGCACCCTGATTGAAAACAACAGGTGTGCAGCTCATTTATGTTTCAATGAGTGGGGTGGCTGATGTGTGGGAAGGAGGAAAATGGAATCATGGGATTTGTAGGCAAACAAGAAAACTGAAAACAGGAAATACAAGTTCACAAAAAGCTAGCCACAGTATTATGGTAATCTCACAACATAGCCATTTAGCCCCAAGATAAGCACAGATCCTTCCTAAGCATGTCCATTACTGTCTGCCAGGTACGTACTAAAATCACCTTATGGTGGAGAACCCCTTTAAACAGGTTTGTATATTACTTTGATTAAAAAAATCTTAATCCTTCCAATAATTATCAGCTGCTGAAGTTGAGTTGTTCTTTTCTGTCTGGCATCAGTGCTCTCTGCTGACATCTCTGCTTGTCTCGGGAACTGCACAGAGTAGAGGAGGTTTGCTATGGGGATTTGCTTCTACTCTGGACAGTTCCCGAAACACGTGTCATCAGAGAGCACTTACACAAAAAAGAACAACTCAACTTCAGCAGCTCATAAGTACTGAAAGGATTAAGATTTTTTTTAATAGAAGTAATTTACAAATCTGTTTAACTTTCTGGAGCCAGTTGATAAAAAAAAGTTATTTCCTTTAATATTGGGATAACTCTTTTAAGAAACTATTTGGGTTAACAAAACTGTTGTTCCCGTCCACCCCACAAAGATCTGACTCCTTCAGCTTGGGGCATTGCTATAGAGGGTGCAAAGGTAGCAGTTACATCTGGACCTGCTGTCCTGGGGAGGCTAAAAGCCCCTGTCTGGCTTAGATGAAGACACCATTGTAGCTTTCATATTGTGCACTGGGGCCCGTCAGCTTCATGTTCCCCCTGTTGATTTTTTTTCCCTATGTGAGCAGATAATGCGTCTATCATGGAGCCTCACGTGGTAGAAATATCAACATCTTACATGGCAGACCACAGTCTAGTAAGAATTGTATAGGGGTGGGGCGAATAACCAAGGGCCCATGTAAATCTATATCTATTGGTCCTAGCAGAGTTTACTGTACATTCAGGTCTACTATTACAGTTCTATGTAAATTTGTCATCCCATGTAATATTGTATTAGTAAAAAAAAGTATAAAGTAATAAAATATGCCTAAATTCGATATAAAATTAGTGTTTAACAATATAAAATATGCCTAAATTCCAAAGGAAATATGTTTATTAACAATATAAAATATGCCTAAATTGTACATAAAACATGTGTGAGAACATAAGACCCATGCCTGATAACAGAGACCAAAACCTTGCATCCAGAATGTTTACCCTTGTGACTTATTTTATTGTAATATGAAGAAAAAAATAATAATATAGAAGTTATATATAGAAGAACAATTACCGTAATTCAAATAAAAAACATTTGTCAAACACAGAAAAGCTTGCATCCAGAATGTTATCATAGTGACATAATATGTAAATTTCACCTTAATATATATATATATATATATATATATATATATATATATAAATATATATATATATATATATATATATATATATATATATATACCGGTTAATGGAATTTTTTTTGAACGAAAATATTAAAAATGGATTTTTTTTTATTTTTTGTGAAGAAAGTTTTTATAAGCGGACTTACTGTAAATGGTTTGGTGTGGTGACCCATCAATGTGGCCGTCGTGGTTGATCTGGAGGTGGAAGCTGTTCCATTCGGTGGCCGTGTACAGGTGCATCAGTCGGTCTGGACTTCCCCATCCGGAGCTTATAATGGGCGATGAATTGGGATAGGCAACAGTGACCTTCAGGCTGGTCAGAAAAAAAGTTAAAAGTGCTAAATATCTATTGCCTTGCCTGATGCTGGACATGACTTTTTTGTTCTTGGGATAGATGCTGGTGAAATATGATCTCTCTTCTGTCCTCAACTCTGAGACTTCAATGCTTCCCAACTTTTTTGCAGTATATAAAGGCTAGGAGCATAGTGACATCACACAGGAAAAACTTGTTATGAACATCCTTTCTGTCGTAACAGCAGAAATTTAAGAGAGCCCTGAGACATAGAATACTCTAGGAAAGGGAGTTCACGTGGGCACCCTGGGAAAATGCTATGCCACTAAGGGGTTTAAAAAAATATATATATGGATATGGATATATATGTTGTTGTTTTTTTACACATATATATGTGTATACTTGTTGTCATTATTTAATTAAATTCTTTTTTTTTACACAAAAAAGAGAAAGTAAAAATAAAAAGTCTTATAATCATGAATTATAAGAAAAATGCAATCATGAAACCCTGAATTTGAAAGCATTTTATTACTTTAAATAGTAAAAATACTTTCAAGACAAAAATCCACAAAACCTAAAACATGGAAAGTAACACCGACTAGTAAAAATGATTGACAGAGAAGTAAAATGTCATTTTCTAAATAAAAATAAAACTATATGTCATATTTATTTATTTATTTATTTTTCTCCTATTTATGTATGTTTGTATCTATATATCTGACAGTCTATCTATCTATCTCTTATCTATCTATCCATCTCTTATCTATCTATCTATCCATCTCTTATCTATCTATCCATCTCTTATCTATCTCATATCTATCTATCTATCTATATCATATCTATCTATCTATCTATCTATCTCATATCTATCTATCTATCTATCTATATCTCTATCTATCTCATATTTATTTATCTATCTATCTATCTCATATTCATCTATTCATTCGTCTCATATCTATCTATCTATCTATCTATCTATCTCATATCTATCTCATATCTATCTATCTATCTATCGATCTATCTCATATCTATATATCTATCTATCTCATATCTATCTATCTATCTATCTCATATCTATCCATCTCATATCTATCTATCTCATATCTATCCATCTATCTGTCTCATATCTATCTATCTTCTATCTATCTATCTAATATCTAACTATCCATCTCATATCTATCTATCTCATATCTATCCATCTGTCTCATATCTATCTATCTCATATCTATCTATCTATCTATCTCCTATCTATCTATCTCATATCTATCTATCTATCTATCTATCTATCTCATATCTATCTATCTATCTATCTATCTATCATATCTATCTATCTCCTATCTATCTATCTATCTCATATCTATATATCTGTCTATCTATCCATCTATCTATCATATCTATCTCTCTCCTATCTATATATCTATCTCATATCTATCTATCTATCTCATTTCTATCTATCTATCTATCTATCATCACATATCTATCTATCTCATATCTATCTATCTCTATCTATCTCATATCTATCTATCTCATATCTATCTATCTCATATCTATCTATTTATCTAGATATCTTATGTATAATATTCATGTAAAATGCCTCTTGAAACAAATTCAGGTTCAATGTGTTTCATTCCGTTTTCCACATCTAGAGGGCAGTCATTTAACAGAAAATCGCTTATTCACACTGCTGACCCTATATTCCGGTTAGTCGCTGCTGTTTCACCCTATTCCATTATTTCGCATAGTGTCAAAAGGCACAAAAGTGGTTAAACACTAAATAATGATATATAACGTAAAAAAAGTGATATGACTGTCTAAAAGACAGAGGACTTATCTCAACAGTCCAAATCAAATCTAAATGTAAATATCATTTTGTACATCCTAAAATATATGTATCCCAAACAAGTCATTAATACTAACATTTTAGCAGAAACTACCTTAAAGAATTTCATCTTTTCTTTTACTACCTTTAAGAATCATCATAGTTTTTATCCATTAGGTTAAAAAACAACAAACACAAAACCAGCAAAAACAATTGATTTATATTAACTATTAAAAAGCTTTAAAAATTGCAAAAAATGTCTAGTCTACACAAGTCTCTGCGCTATCGTCAGTAGAGATAACCAGCTCCACCATAAATTACCTGCTGTGGTCTTGGTTCGGGTACAGTATGTACAGGAGGGAAGGGATGTGTAGGGCTTCATACCATGTTAGTCAATGCTGAATACAGATTATTGGGGCTCCCAAAAAGCTAAAAATGATTAATCATTAATCCCTAGAAATAAAGTTCAAAAAAATAAAGGGAACACTAAGATAACACATCCTAGATCTTAATGAATGAACTAATCGTATGAAATACTTTTGTCTTTACATAGTTGAATGTGCTGACAACAAAATCACACAAAAATTATCAATGGAAATCAAATTTATCAACCCATGGAGGTCTGGATATGGAGTCACACTCAAAATCACAGTGGAAAACCACACTACAGGCTGATCCAACTTTATGTAATGTCCTTAAAACAAGACACAATGAGGCTCAGTAGTGTGTGTGGCCTCCACGTGCCCGTATGACCTCCCTACAACGCCTGGGCATGCTCCTGATGAGGTGGAGGATGGTCTCCTGAGGGATGTCCTCCCAGACCTGGACTAAAGCATCCGCCAACTCCTGGACAGTCTGTGGTGCAACGTGGCGTTGGTGGATGGAGCGAGACATGATGTCCCAGATGTGCTCAATCGGATTCAGGTCTGGGGCACGGGCGGGCCAGTCTATAGTATAAATGCCTTCCTCTTGCAGAAACTGCTGACACACTCCAGCCACATGAGATCTAGCATTGTCTTGCATTAGATGTAACCCAGGGCCAACTGCACCAGCATATGGTCTCACAAGGGGTCTGAGGATCTCATCTCGGTACCTAATGGCAGTCAGGCTACCTCTGGCAAGCACATGGAGGGCTGTGCGGCCCCCAAAGAAATTACTGGCCCACCGCCAAACCAGTCATGCTGGAGGATGTTGCAGGCAGCAGAACGTTCTCCACAGCATCTCCAGACTCTGTCACGTCTGTCACATGTGCTCAGCGTGAACCTGCTTTCATCTGTGAAGAGCAGTGGTGAATTTGCCAATGTTGGTGTTCTCTGGCAAATGCCAAATGTCCTGCACGGTATTGGGCTGTAAGCACAACCCCCACCTGCGGATGTTGGGCCCTCATACCACCCTCATGGAGTCTGTTTCTGACTGTTTAAGTGGACACATGCACATTTGTGGTCTGCAGGAGGTCATTTTGCAGGGTTCTGGCAGTGCTCCTCCTGCTCCTTCTTGCAAAAAAAACGGAGGTAGCAGTCCTGCTGCTGGGTTGTTGCCCTACTACGGCCTCCTCTATGTCTCCTGATGTACTGGCCTGTCTTCTGGTAGCGCCTCCATGCTCTGGACACTACGCTGACATACACAGCAAACCTTCTTGCCACAGCTCGCATTGATGTGCCATCCTGGATGAGCTGCACTACCTGAGCCACTTGCGGGGGTTGCAGCATTCAAAAGTGACCAAAACATCAGACAGGAAGCATAGGAACTGAGAAATGGTCTGTGGTCACCACCTGCAGAACCACTCCTTTATTAGGGGTGTCTTGCTAATTGCCTATAATTTTCACCTGCTGTCTGTTCCATTTGCACAACAGCATGTGAAATTGATTTTCAATCAGTGTTGCTTCCTGAGTGGACAGTGGGATTTCACAGAAGTGTCATTGACTTGGAGTTACATTGTGTTGTTTAGGTGTTCCCTTTATTTTTTTGAGCAATGTATTATCTAGAACATTCAGGAGAAGATGTGACAAGCTGATGTCTGGATTCCCATATTTCATATACATTGGCCTCTGTTTCTCTTGGGGCTACCATTTTAAATTTTCCCTGTAAAGGGGTACTCCTCTGCTAGACATCTTAGCCCCTATCCAAAAGATAGGGGATAAGATGTCTGATCGGGGGTTGACCCCCGTGATCTCCCGTAGCACCCGACATTCTAAACAAATGGCGGGTTCCTGTGGCAGTGGTTGTAACATCTCGCCCCCTTGTGACGTCACGCCACGCCCCCTTCATTCATGTCTATGGGAGGGGCATGTCGGCTGACACTCCCCCTCCCATAGACATGAATGGAGGGAGCGTGACTTGATGTCACAAGGGGGAATGGTCGTGACTTCACCATGACGGCCTCTGGCTCCGAGCATTCTGAACAAAATGTTCAAAACCCTGGAGCACCAGAGTACCCCTTTAAAGAGTACCTGTCATCAAACCATATTTTCTACACTAACTCAGATTACATTCCCTAACTACTCCTAACATCCCTCATGCCATTAAAAAATAATTTCTGAGCTTTAAAAAGCTGTGAGTTTCTGACAGGAGAAAGTGGGCGTTCCCCAGCAGGTGTGAAGTCACTGAATCCTGTGAGAGCTTTGCGTCCCCATGCCCCACACACACTTCCTGAGTTTGGTCTCCTGCCAGGCCCAGAGGAGACCACACTAACTATTTGCTCTGTGGCAGGGAACAGAACAGAGCCACCTAGTGGCCATTTTTTTTAATCACATTAAAAACATATAAAGGTTGAGGATTTTAACAGCAAGTAAATAGCAAAGTGTCTTATAATTACATAAGGGACAATATATTCAAAGTTTAGCTTGGTGACAGGTACTCTTTAACTCGTTTATAGAAAACCAATAAATTGACTAGTGTGTTTTTGAATTGTAGAAGAAGCACCTGAGGAAAACCCATCCAATCATGGAGAGACTATACAGCAGGGCTTTCCAAACTGCGTGCCACCACACATTAGTGTATCGTTGGCAGTCCCGTCCCACAGCAGTAGGCGGCGCTGGTCCACCGTTTGGAGACCTCTGTTCTAGAAGATGTCTATCTATGGTTGGATGGTGATACATCTTCCTGTCTTTAGGCCAGTGGCTGTCCAGACATGCTGGTAATTGTAGTAATGCAACATCTGGATGTCCACAGTTTGGAGACCACTGTTCTAGAGTAGGGCCATCCTTACTGTACTGTCAGATACTGGAACCTTAGTTTGACTCTAGGGGTAATAGGACCATTTGGACATTATGGTAGTGTCCAAGAGCTGAAGATCCCCTAGTAAGCTGTAATACTCCTTAAAGGGGTTATCCCACAGGATAGGGCATAACTAACTGATTGTGGGAGTCTAACCTTTGCGGCCTCCACCCATCCCAAAAACTGAGGTCAAATTTCCCCTAGAGTCAATAGAGCAGTAGTGTGCATGCTTGGCCACCGCTCCAGGCATCCTCAATGTTCAACAATGTTCGGGAGTCCCATATACGGTGCTGAGTGGTGGGTAAGCATGTGTGCTGCCTCTCAATTCAGTCCATTCTCACGATCAGGTGGGGATCCGATGGTTCGGGGAAAACTTTTAATCTTGGGGTAACCCGACTTTATACATCTTATCCCCTATCCAAGCTGCCTCCGAGACGGGGACGTGGCATCACAGCCATGCCCCCTAGTAATGTCACGTCACGCCCCCTTCCATAGACATGAATGGAGGGGGTGCGGCCGTGAGGCCACGTCCCCGTCTCTGAGGCAGTGCCTGGCACAGTACCTACCGTTATCGGCTCTGCGGGCAGATACCTTGGCTAACGCCAAGGGGGATGCCGGGAGCATTTGTGGTCCCCTGGTAGCTTCGGCGAAAAGGGACATCGAACCTGGAACCTCGCAGGTACCTTTTGGTCCGGAGGCGAAGGGTAAGGTTTGTTGGGGGGCCTCTCTCCTATCGGAGAAGGGCTTGCGATAGACCGCATCCTTTGTGCACGTTTTTTTAGTGTAACACGTTTGCACTTTTTCTTGCACTTTGGGTGATTCGAGAGCACGTTCCCCGGCTTTAAAAAAAAAAACTAGTCGTCACACCCCTCCCATAGACATGAATGGAGGGGGCTTGGCAAAACGTCCAGGCTTCTGTGTCCCCGCAGTCGCCGCCACCACGGAGATCGCGGGGGTCCCCCACGATCAGGGATCATATCCCCTATCCTTTGGATAGGGGATAAGATGTATAAAGCCGGAATACCCCTTTAATATTTAGTGTTGAACAAAAATTTGATGCTTCTAAAATGTTCTTTCCTAACGAAAGGATACTGAACCGGCCAATAATGATGAAATATTTGGTGGGAAAATGTGCTTAGTGGATGTAAAGATCTGGGTAAAGGTTATTTAATACTATGAAAGGTGCTGAGGGACAAACTCAACAAAGATGGCAATCTCTTCAAGTCACAAGAAGTCCCCGTATATCCCTGGTGTCATCTTCATTTCGTACCATGAATATTAGAAACTGCAACGTTGTCTGATCTGACCTTAGATAGTGAATGTGCTAAGGACGGCGACGTGGAAAAAAATTTCCAAGTCTATCTGAAAACTGGCACCAAACTTGTTAAGTAAAAACGCTCGTAAAGTAGATTTAATATACTATTCGCTAACTTGAAAATGTATCTGTGCTCCAGGGCCGAATGTTCACTATTGTGTCCGTTTACAGACTTCTTCACTATCTGATGCCTGAAGAACCCATTTCCTGTCAGCCATATTACCTCTCATGGGGCTTATATTCTTGTCACCCGGTCATCGTACAACAGCTCGGACCCATTGAGGCTTGGACTCCACAAGACCTCAGAATCATTCCTGTGGGATCGGGCAGCAAGTTGTGAGGTGCGGTCTCCATGAATCGGACTTGGGTTTTTTCAGCACTTTTGACAGATGATCGATCGGATTGAGATCTGGAGAATTTGGAGGACAAGTCACTGCCCTGATCTCTGTCATGTCCTTCATTCCTGAACTTGTTTTGCAGTGTGGTCAGGGGCATTATGCTGCTAAGAGGGTCCACTGCTATTAAAGCGGTGTTTCGGGTTTATACATCTTATCCCCTATCCAAAGGATGGGAGATAAGATGTATGATCGCTGGGGTCCTGCCGCTGGGGACCCCCCCCCCCCCGATTTCTGTGCAGCCCTCGGCATTCTGTGCAGGGCACTGCTTCCGAGATGGGGACGTCACGGTCACGCCCCCTAGTGATGTCATGACACGCCCCCTCCATTCATGTCTATGTAGGACAAGTCACTGCCCTGATCTCTTTGTCATGTCTTTCATTCCTGAACTTGTTTTGCAGTGTGGTCAAAGGGGGGATTATGCTGCTAAGAGAGTCCACTGCCATTAAAGGGGTATTCCGGGTTTATACATCTTATCCCCTATCCAAAGGAAGGGGGATAAGATGTATGATCACAGGGGTCCCGCAGCTGGGGACCTCCGTGATCTCGGTGCAACCCCCGGCATTCTGTGCGGGGACGTGACATCACGGTCACGCCCCCTAGTGACGGCAACCCCCCTCCATTCATGTCTATGGGAAGGGGCGTGACGTCCGTCACTCCCCCTCCCATAGACATGAATGGAGGGAGCATGACGTGATGTCACTAAGGGGCGTGACTGTGATGTCATGTCTCCGTCTCTGAAGCAGCACCCGGAAGAGAATGCTGAGGGCTACACCGAGATCACGGGGGTCCCCAGCTGCGGGACCCCTGCGATCATACATCTCATCCCCTATCCTTTGGATAGGGGATAAGATGTATAAAACTGGAATACCCCTTTAAGGGAACCTACTGACTTTGTCTATACAATGTTTAGGTAGGTGGTACCTCTTACAGTAACAGCCACATGATGCCAGGACCCATCAGAACACTGCCCCCACTGGCTTGTCTTCTCTTACCCAGGTAGGTGATGCATATGTACCCAGATGTTCACATAATGTAAAAGAAAATGTGATTGTCCAGACCAGGCCGCCTTTTTCCATTGCTCCATGGTCCAGTTCTGATGCTAAATTTCCCATTCTAATCAAAGTGCGGTGATGGCCAGGTGTCAGACTAAATATAGTATTTGGTTTGTGGCTACAAAAGAAGTTGCAAAGCCATTTGTGGTCCGACACCTTTCTGTCCTAGTTAGCAGGAACTTCCGAGTAGGTCTTCTGAAGGACATGACTGGACAGGCGAGCCGTCAGTCCCCACATACATCAGTGAGCCTAGGGGGCCCAAGACCCTGTCCCGGTTTTTCCTTCCTTGGACCACCTCTGGTATAGATATATGTTTTATCTAAGCATGCTCTACTGTTTACCATGTTAATAAGAACAGGATGGAATGCAGAACGTGGGACAGGCTTTGATAGTGCTATGTGCAGGATTGAGAAGGATCATCGGTCGTGTACCTGTAATCTGTGAGTGTGTCATCTGCTTACAGAGGATCCACGCTGTTCCTGAAAGATGTTCCTGTAAAAATGCAAGTGGTCCTTTTACTGTACGTACAAAGTGCTGCCTCCTGAATGTAATCTCTCCCTCTACCCTCTCTTTAGTTTGCAGGCTGGTCATCATCACCATGACCAGCAGCAGTTCACTGCTAAATGTAACCCCTCCTTTGCTGTTGTTTAGCATTTTTCCCCTTTCTGCTCACATAGCACCTTGCAACCATAGTGCATCAGTAACACCCTTCTTACCCCCGCATTCCATCTATAGTTGTGTGCGGTAAATCACCCCCCGGCACACTGCTAGCCTGTTTGGTGCACTTCAGCAGCACAATGTCATTGTAAAGCAATGTCCTCTTATTGGCCAGACAAGAAAGGGAGAGGAAGTCCATTTGTGAATACTGCTAGAAAACAATCAGCTCTGGTGCTGGAGAGAATGAGAAATAGCTGTGGACTAAA
This sequence comes from Hyla sarda, assembly GCF_029499605.1. Lineage (NCBI taxonomy): Eukaryota > Metazoa > Chordata > Amphibia > Anura > Hylidae > Hyla > Hyla sarda. The sequence goes on along the minus strand of NC_079192.1, from coordinate 395,608,276 downwards.
ACCTCCTTGTCAGCAACAAAACTATGCAGATTAAAAAAATATATATTTTTTCTAAAAAAAAAATTATATAAAAAAAAGAATAAATAATTGAAAAAGCATATAAATAAAATGATGAAAAAAATCAGTAGAAAAATAAATGAATTGCATGAAACATTATGTAAACATGTAACCTGGTGTAATTGTTGGCTAAATCGTTGTTCAGCTGACATTCATCTGATCTGTGGACAACATAGAAAGCCTTGTCCTTTTCCAGTGTCCAGGGTGTCTGCCCATAGCTTTGCCTACGTGAGTCCTTGAACACATCAGTGCCTTGGATGGATTTCCCTCTCTGCACATCGGCCCTATCCTTTGTTGACCTGCTCAGAAAACCAATATTTACTTTCCAGGCTGCGGCTAAAATAAACTTCCTGGGCTGATATCCCCTTTCAAGTAAAGTATATTGTAGAGATTAACAGCCACGTATAGGGCAGATCAGCATATATCTTTTAAAGGGGTACTCCGCCCCTAGACATCTTATCCCCTAGGGGATAAGATGTCTGAACACAGGGATCCCGCCGATGGGGACCCCCACTCTCCTTAAAGGGGTACTCCGCTGCTTACCGCTTGGAACAAACTGTTCCCAACGCTGGAGTCGGTGTAGGGAGCTCGTGACGTCATAGCCCCGCCCCATCATGGTGACACGCCCCACCCCCTTAATGCAAGTCTATGGGAGGGGACGTGACCCCTTCTGATTGGTCAGTTCTTCCAGCCATTGACACGTTTTGCAGATCTGGACTGTCTGTAGCATCGTAGGTTGAGTCTGGTTTCAAGTTACAATGGTCCAGAAAAATACATTGTATGTTGAGGCCACTGTATATCATACAAGTAGGTATCCTTCAAAAATGTCCCCAAAAATTTCTATTCACATTTTGAGTTATAAAATTTGAAAATAAGAGAATAGTCAATAACTGTCCTATAAAACGATATGTTGGAGCATCATCCACTTCACATTGACTCTTTCCCCACATGACCTCTAGATAAGACCTGGTGAAGACAAGTGCGGAGATACAGCGGCGTGCGGGCAGCAAAGTGCTGACTGTGTCTTTATCTCCCTACCATCATAGATCACTAGATTCTGACTCCGCAAAAATGATTCCTTAGCTGGAAAAAAATTCACCTGTAGGTTAAAAGCGTAATGACAGAGCAAAAATAAATAAATTACTGAATAGATCCGAAATGAATGGAATAAAATAAATTAATAAATATATTCATCATAGAAATACAAATAAACATATCCTATTGTTTGATTACATTTTTTATTCAACTTTTTATTTTTATATTCAACAAATAAATATATTTGATTGACTTTAGGCTGACATTCTCTACTTTGTGGAGGTCACATTTCAGCTTGTGCTGTGTACACTAGAGCTTGGGTTAAGCAGACATCTCATTTATTTTTAGAGGGTTGTATTACAAAGTATCACAGAGCATGCCCACTATTATAAAAAGGTAGTATTAAAAAGTATCACAGAGCATGCCCACTATTATAAAAGGGTAGTATTACATATTATCACAGAGCATGCCCACTATTATAAAAGGGCAGTATTACAAAGTATCACAGCGCATGCCCACTATTATAAAAGGGTAGTATTACAAAGTATCACAGAGCATGCCCACTATTATAAAAGGGTAGTATTTCCTATTATCACAGAGCATGCCCACTATTATAAAAGGGTAGTATTACAAAGTATCACAGAGCATGCCCACTATTATAAAAGGGTAGTATTACATATTGTCACAGCGCATGCCCACTATTATAAAAGGGTAGTATTACATATTATCACAGAGCATGCCCACTATTATAAAAGGGCAGTATTACAAAGTATCACAGAGCATGCCCACTATTATAAAAAGGTAGTATTAAAAAGTATCACAGAGCATGCCCACTATTATAAAAAGGTAGTATTAAAAAGTATCACAGAGCATGCCCACTATTATAAAAAGGTAGTATTAAAAAGTATCACAGAGCATGGCCACTATTATAAAAAGGTAGTATTAAAAAGTATCACAGAGCATGGCCACTATTATAAAAGGGTAGTATTACATATTATCACAGAGCATGGCCACTATTATAAAAGGGTAGTATTACATATTATCACAGAGCATGCCCACTATTATAAAACGGTAGTATTACATATTATCACAGAGCATGGCCACTATTATAAAAGGGTAGTATTACATATTATCACAGAGCATGGCCACTATTATAAAAGGGTAGTATTACATATTATCACAGAGCATGGTGTCACGATGCCGGCTGGCAGGTAGTGGACCCTCTGTGCCAGAGAGGGATTGGCGTGGACCGTGCTAGTGGACCGGTTCTAAGCCACTACTGGTTTTCACCAGAGCCCGCCGCAAAGCGGGATGGTCTTGCTGCGGCGGTAGTGACCAGGTCGTATCCACTAGCAACGGCTCACCTCTCTGGCTGCTGAAGATAGGCGCGGTACAAGGGAGTAGGCAGAAGCAAGGTCGGACGTAGCAGAAGGTCGGGGCAGGCAGCAAGGATCGTAGTCAGGGGCAACGGCAGAAGGTCTGGAAACACAGGCAAGGAACACACAAGGAACGCTTTCACTGGCACTAAGGCAACAAGATCCGGCAAGGGAGTGCAAGGGAAGTGAGGTAATATAGGGAAGTGCACAGGTGAAAACCCTAATTGGAACCACTGCGCCAATCAGCGGCGCAGTGGCCCTTTAAATCGCAGAGACCCGGCGCGCGCGCGCCCTAGGGAGCGGGGCCGCGCGCGCCGGGACAGAACAGACGGGGAGCGAGTCAGGTAGGGGAGCCGGGGTGCGCATCGCGAGCGGGCGCTACCCGCATCGCGAATCGCATCCCGGCTGGCAGCGGGATCGCAGCGCCCCGGGTCAGAGGACGTGACCGGAGCGCTGCAGCGGAGGGAGTGAAGCGAGCGCTCCGGGGAGGAGCGGGGACCCGGAGCGCTCGGCGTAACAGTACCCCCCCCCTTGGGTCTCCCCCTCTTCTTGGAGCCTGAGAACCTGAGGAGCAGACTTTTGTCAAGGATGTTGTCCTCAGGTTCCCAGGATCTCTCTTCAGGACCACAACCCTCCCAGTCTACTAAAAAAAAATTTTTCCCTCTGACCTTTTTGGCAGCCAAAATTTCCTTGACCGAGAAGACGTCCGAGGAGCCGGAAACAGGAGTGGAAGGAACAGATTTGGGAGAAAAACGGTTGAGGATGAGTGGTTTGAGAAGAGAGACGTGAAAGGCATTAGGGATACGAAGAGAAGGAGGAAGAAGAAGTTTATAAGAGACAGGATTAATTTGACACAAAATTTTGAAAGGACCAAGATAGCGTGGTCCCAACTTGTAGCTAGGGACACGGAAGCGGACATATTTAGCGGAGAGCCATACCTTGTCTCCAGGGGAAAAAACGGGGGGAGCTCTTCTTTTCTTATCCGCGAACCTCTTCATGCGTGAAGAAGCCTGTAAGAGAGAATTTTGGGTCTCTCTCCATATAATGGAAAGGTCACGAGAAATTTCATCCACAGCGGGCAGACCAGAGGGCAAGGGGGTAGGGAGGGGGGGAAGAGGGTGACGGCCGTACACCACGAAAAATGGGGATTTGGAGGAAGATTCAGAGACCCTGAAGTTATACGAGAATTCGGCCCATGGAAGGAGATCTGCCCAGTCATCCTGGCGGGAGGAAACAAAATGTCGCAAATAATCACCCAGGATCTGGTTAATTCTTTCTACTTGTCCATTGGACTGGGGATGATATGCAGAGGAAAAATTTAATTTAATCTTGAGTTGTTTACAGAGAGCCCTCCAGAATTTAGACACGAATTGGACCCCTCTATCCGAGACAATCTGCGTAGGCAACCCGTGAAGACGAAAAATGTGTACAAAAAATTGTTTAGCCAACTGAGGCGCAGAAGGAAGACCAGGAAGAGGGATGAAATGTGCCATTTTGGAGAATCGATCAACGACCACCCAAATAACGGTGTTGCCACGGGAAGGGGGTAAATCAGTAATAAAATCCATACCAATCAGAGACCAAGGCTGTTCGGGGACAGGCAGAGGATGAAGAAAACCAGCGGGCTTCTGGCGAGGAGTCTTATCCCGGGCACAGATAGTGCAGGCTCGCACAAAGTCCCCAACATCCGTCTCCAGAGTCGGCCACCAATAGAAGCGGGAGATGAGTAGCACAGATTTCTTGATGCCCGCATGACCTGCGAGATGGGAGGAGTGACCCCATTTGAGGATTCCGAGGCGTTGGCGTGGAGAAACAAAGGTCTTTCCTGGAGGAGTCTGCCTGATGGAGGCAGGAGAAGTGGAGATCAGGCAGTCAGGTGGAATGATGTGTTGCGGAGGGAGATCAACTTCTGAGGCATCCGCGGAACGAGAGAGAGCATCGGCCCTAATGTTCTTATCGGCAGGACGAAAGTGAATCTCAAAATTAAATCGGGCAAAGAACAGAGACCACCGGGCCTGGCGAGGATTCAGCCGTTGGGCAGACTGGAGGTAGGAGAGGTTCTTGTGGTCGGTGTAGATAATAACAGGAAATCTTGATCCCTCCAGCAGATGCCTCCATTCCTCAAGTGCTAATTTAATGGCTAGAAGCTCTCGATCCCCGATGGAGTAGTTCCTCTCCGCTGGAGAGAAGGTCCTAGAGAAAAAACCACAAGTGACAGCATGCCCGGAAGAATTTTTTTGTAGAAGAACAGCTCCAGCTCCCACTGAGGAGGCATCAACCTCCAATAGGAAGGGTTTGGAAGGGTCAGGTCTGGAGAGCACGGGAGCCGAAGAAAAGGCAGACTTGAGTCGTTTAAAGGAGTCTTCTGCTTGAGGAGGCCAGGACTTGGGATCAGCATTTTTTTTTGGTTAAAGCCACGATAGGAGCCACAATGGTAGAAAAATGTGGAATAAATTGCCTGTAATAATTGGCGAACCCCAAAAAGCGTTGGATAGCACGGAGTCCGGAGGGGCGTGGCCAATCTAAGACGGCAGAGAGTTTGTCTGGATCCATCTGTAGTCCCTGGCCAGAGACCAAATATCCTAGAAAAGGAAGAGATTGGCATTCAAACAGACATTTCTCAATTTTGGCATAGAGTTGGTTGTCACGAAGTCTCTGAAGAACCATACGGACATGCTGGCGGTGTTCTTCTAGATTGGCAGAAAAAATTAGGATATCGTCCAGATATACAACAACACAGGAGTATAACAGATCACGAAAAATTTCATTGACAAAGTCTTGGAAGACGGCAGGGGCATTGCACAGTCCAAAGGGCATGACCAGATACTCAAAGTGTCCATCTCTGGTGTTAAATGCCGTTTTCCACTCGTCCCCCTCTCTGATGCGGATGAGGTTATAGGCGCCTCTTAAGTCCAATTTAGTGAAGATGTGGGCACCTTGGAGGCGATCAAAGAGTTCAGAGATGAGGGGTAAGGGGTAGCGGTTCTTAACCGTGATTTTATTAAGACCGCGGTAGTCAATGCAAGGACGTAGGGAGCCATCTTTTTTGGACACAAAGAAAAATCCGGCTCTGGCAGGAGAGGAGGATTTACGGATAAAGCCCTTTTTTAGATTCTCCTGGACGTATTCGGACATGGCAAGAGTCTCTGGGGCAGAGAGAGGATAAATTCTGCCCCGGGGTGGAGTAGTACCCGGGAGGAGGTCGATAGGGCAATCATAAGGCCTGTGAGGAGGTAGAGTCTCAGCTTGTTTTTTGCAGAAAACATCCGCGAAGTCCATATAGGCCTTAGGGAGACCGGTTACTGGAGGAACCACAGAGTTACGGCAAGGGTTACTGGGAACCGGTTTTAGACAGTTCTTGGAACAAGAGGACCCCCAACTCTTGATCTCCCCAGTGGACCAATCCAGGGTTGGGGAATGAAGTTGAAGCCAGGGAAGTCCAAGGAGAATCTCCGAGGTGCAATTGGGGAGGACCAAAAGTTCAATCCTCTCATGATGAGATCCGATGCTCATAAGAAGGGGCTCCGTGCGGAAACGTATGGTACAGTCCAATCTTTCATTATTTACACAATTGATGTAGAGGGGTCTGGCGAGACTGGTCACCGGGATGTTGAACCTGTTGACGAGAGAGGCCAAAATAAAATTTCCTGCAGATCCAGAGTCCAAGAAGGCCACTGTAGAGAAGGAGAAGGCAGAGGCAGACATCCGCACAGGCACAGTAAGACGTGGAGAAGCAGAGTAGACATCAAGGACTGTCTCACCTTTGTGCGGAGTCAGCGTACGTCTTTCCAGGCGGGGAGGACGGATAGGACAATCCCTCAGGAAGTGTTCGGTACTAGCACAGTACAGGCAGAGGTTCTCCATACGGCGTCGTGTCCTCTCTTGAGGTGTCAGGCGAGACCGGTCGACCTGCATAGCCTCCACGGCGGGAGGCACAGGAACAGATTGCAGGGGACCAGAGGAGAGAGGAGCCGAGGAGACGAAACGCCTCGTGCGAACAGAGTCCATATCTTGGCGGAGTTCCTGACGCCTTTCAGAAAAACGCATGTCAATGCGAGTGGCTAGGTGAATAAGTTCATGTAGATTAGCAGGAATTTCTCGTGCGGCCAGAACATCTTTAATGTTGCTGGATAGGCCTTTTTTGAAGGTCGCGCAGAGGGCCTCATTATTCCAGGACAATTCTGAAGCAAGTGTACGGAATTGTACGGCATACTCGCCAACGGAAGAATTACCCTGGACCAGGTTCAACAGGGCAGTCTCAGCAGAAGAGGCTCGGGCAGGTTCCTCAAAGACACTTCGGATTTCCGAGAAGAAGGAGTGTACAGAGGCAGTGACGGGGTCATTGCGGTCCCAGAGCGGTGTGGCCCATGACAGGGCTTTTCCGGACAGAAGACTGACTACGAAAGCCACCTTAGACCTTTCAGTGGGAAACAGGTCCGACATCATCTCCAGATGCAGGGAAGATTGGGAAAGAAAGCCACGGCAAAACTTAGAGTCCCCATCAAATTTATCCGGCAAGGATAAGCGTATCCCAGGAGCGGCCACTCGCTGCGGAGGAGGTGCAGGAGCTGGCGGAGGAGATGACTGCTGAAGCTGTGGTAGCAACTGTTGTAGCATAACGGTCAGTTGAGACAGCTGTTGGCCTTGTTGCGCTATCTGTTGTGACTGCTGGGCGACCACCGTGGTGAGGTCAGCGACAACTGGCAGAGGAACTTCAGCGGGATCCATGGCCGGATCTACTGTCACGATGCCGGCTGGCAGGTAGTGGACCCTCTGTGCCAGAGAGGGATTGGCGTGGACCGTGCTAGTGGACCGGTTCTAAGCCACTACTGGTTTTCACCAGAGCCCGCCGCAAAGCGGGATGGTCTTGCTGCGGCGGTAGTGACCAGGTCGTATCCACTAGCAACGGCTCACCTCTCTGGCTGCTGAAGATAGGCGCGGTACAAGGGAGTAGGCAGAAGCAAGGTCGGACGTAGCAGAAGGTCGGGGCAGGCAGCAAGGATCGTAGTCAGGGGCAACGGCAGAAGGTCTGGAAACACAGGCAAGGAACACACAAGGAACGCTTTCACTGGCACTAAGGCAACAAGATCCGGCAAGGGAGTGCAAGGGAAGTGAGGTAATATAGGGAAGTGCACAGGTGAAAACCCTAATTGGAACCACTGCGCCAATCAGCGGCGCAGTGGCCCTTTAAATCGCAGAGACCCGGCGCGCGCGCGCCCTAGGGAGCGGGGCCGCGCGCGCCGGGACAGAACAGACGGGGAGCGAGTCAGGTAGGGGAGCCGGGGTGCGCATCGCGAGCGGGCGCTACCCGCATCGCGAATCGCATCCCGGCTGGCAGCGGGATCGCAGCGCCCCGGGTCAGAGGACGTGACCGGAGCGCTGCAGCGGAGGGAGTGAAGCGAGCGCTCCGGGGAGGAGCGGGGACCCGGAGCGCTCGGCGTAACACATGGCCACTATTATAAAAGGGTAGTATTACATATTATCACAGAGCATGCCTACTATTATAAAACGGTAGTATTACATATTATCACAGAGCATGCCCACTATTATAAAAGGGTAGTATTACATATTATCACAGAGCATGCCCACTATTATAAAAGGGCAGTATTACAAAGTATCACAGCACATGCCCACTATTATAAAAGGGTAGTATTACAAAGTATCACAGAGCATGCCCACTATTATAAAAGGGTAGTATTTCATATTATCACAGAGCATGCCCACTATTATAAAAAGGTAGTATTACAAAGTATCACAGAGCATGCCCACTATTATAAAAGGAAAGTATTCAATCTACTCTTTAAAGGGATACTCCATTGCTAGACATGTTATCCCCTATCCAAAGAATAGGGGATAACATGTCTGATCGCAGAGGTCCACCCGCTGGGGACCCCCACGATCTCCGCCGTGGCACCCTAGTCACCAGGTGCACGGAGCGAACTCGGCTTTGTACTGGATGACTGGGGACCACAATCGCCACGCGATGGGAGGAGGCGTGATGCTGTGTACTAGGCATCACAACCACTTCCATAGACATAAATGGAGGGGGCGTGGCATGATGTCACGAAAAAGGAAGCCCCAGGCATCTATGTTCATGAATGTATATAAGAATGTTGTATCTTTGAGAAAGATTAACATGTGATCACCAGTTGTCATGTGAGTTGTCATGTGATTGTTACCCAGGGGGTATCAGTGATCAGGTGACTTGAGGGTGACAAATGGGACCCCACCAGAGTCTCTCCCATAAAAGCCCTGGGAGGAGTCTCTTCTCGCTCTTAGTTCCTGAGTCTTTGCTGAGGTGCAGTTGAGCCTAAGAGTCTGGAGTCATAGGAGCCTCAAGTCAAGTCTACAGCCACAAACTACAAGTCTACAAGTGAGATAAAGTCACAGCTTAGTCTGTCTCCAGTCAAGTCAAGTCCATCACTGTCATCTATTGTCAAGTCAGCGTGGCCTGCACTAAATTGTCAAAAACCACTGCAAGTCCCAGCAAGGCCTTAAGGTCTCTGAAGTCACTGGTCACCTCCATAGGCCTGGCTACACTGTATAGACTTTACCATCTGTCAGTCAGTAAAGCTACCGTTATCCGTAACTTGGCGTCGAAGTCATTATTGCCCCCGTGCCTAGCCCAGGATCCAGCGGTATACCTTTAGGTGGTATAAAGGATTAACCACGCCCTGGCGTCACGAATACAAGGGGTTAATGCCATCTGCCCCTAGGGTAATTCCATCTGCCCTGCATTACACCCTCTACCACAATGTTGTCTCTTATCCTTTGGATAGGGGATAACATATCTAGGGGAGGAGTACCCCTTTAAGGCTCCCAAGGATCTTCTGGTTCCCTGAGGCTTCTTCGAGGGTCTACTGCTTAGATAGAAGTCAATAAGTTGTTTTCAAAGGGGGTAAAGCAAATCTGGGCAATTGCCCATTGGTCAAGCCGTGGGTCATAGGTTAAGCTGGTGCTCTCTGGGAGAACATGTGACAACAAATCATGTGACTGCATAACATAACATGTGACAGACTTACACAAGTCCTTGAGACCTCCCCCAGGTCCTCTATACTACCTATACATAGGAATCCTGTCTAGGCATTAAAGTGATACACACACCTTTATAAAACCAACAGGGGGAGACCTTGCAGGGGAGCCCCCAGGTCACTGAGGGACTCAACCTGACAGGGCCTAAAGGTAGTACAGAACCATGTCCTGTACTGGGACATCACATCTGCATACATCACAGAGCATGCCCACAACATTCTTCCATAGAAGTCAATACGTTCTTTTCAGATGCCTAGGAGCCTGCTGTATAGAAAATCTCTGCACTTATATTTAGCAAAAAAAAAGCTAAAAAATAGAAGTGATGCCATAGTTATATGTGGGCCCCTTGTATACACGCCCAATGTGCATTTGATATAGGGCCATTATAACATGATTGACAAGAATAGAAATTCCATCCTGATATTAAAATAAAAGTTATTTGTGGTGCGCAAACAGTGAATTGTTGATGTTGCTGTGATCCGGCGGGGTCCTAATATAGCATTTTATCACTTTGCCGTTCACAGCCCCTTTAATGGATTGGCAGTGCCCTGCCCAGAATACTCCTAAAATTTGCTTGCACAAAACACATATTGCTGTTGTTGTTGCTAACATACAAAAAGGCCACATTGTGATTGGAAAGAGTCCAAAGGCAAGTAACCAAATTAATCGGTGGTATGTAAGCTCTCATGGGTATGCGGAGAGGAATTGCAACATTCAGAGGCTATTAATATAGCTATAGATCTTATCGCTGATGGGCGGCCTGCTGGGGAATACAGTCTTACAGATGTCCATGGAGATTCCAGAATCATTTTGAATAGTAAAGACTTTAGGAGTAGAATATTATATTGGACTAAATCCGGTAAAAGTAAAACAAAATTTCAAAAAGTTTTCGAAAACTTTTAACACAGAAAATAGGATATAAAATGGATTACATCATGAACAATGTGTATTTTTTTATACAGATTCTTCCGTGTATGTTCGGGCAAAAGGCTAAAAAAAAAAAAAACACCTTAGTTCACCCACCACCCAAAATGTTGAGTTGCACCAACATTTTATTTGCTGTTGTTTCAAATCTGTTATTGAAGAAGAAGAAGAACAACATCATCAAAACTGTGCTGACCGATCCCTTACACACCAGACTCGAGCGGCACCCAACGGATCTTATTAACTTTAAAGGACAACTGCAGCGGTATGACACTTATCCCCTATCCACAAGATAAGTGTTTGATTGCGGGGGGGGGGGGGGGGGGGGTCCAACCGCTGAGACCCCCGCGATCTCCCTAACGGGGCGCCGCCATTAGCGCTTATGGTGAGCGTCGACCTAGAGGTCAACAGTGACGCACCGTCTCCTCCCCGCCCCATAAAGTTCTATGGGGGAGACGGGGAGGCACGAACACTGCCTCCCCGCCTCTCCCATAGAGATGTATGGTAGAGGCGTGCCGGCTGCAACGTCATGCTGCGGCAGGCACGCCCCCTGCACGGGACAGCCGCTGCCCCATACAGGAGATCACAGGGGGTCCCAGCGGTCGGACCCCCCGCGATCAAACACTTATCCCCTATGCTGTGGATAGGGGATAAGTGTTAATCACGCTGCAGATGTCCTTTAACTCCTTAAAGGGGTACTTCGACCCTAGACATTCCGCCGCTGGGGACCCCCGCCATCTCTCTGCTGCACCCGGTGTTCCTTTAGAGCGTCGGGTGCAGCGTCGGAGGCTCATGACGTCATGGCCATCATGCTCCCCGCCATAGACATGCAATGAGGGGGCGAGGCCCTTACTTCACGAGCAAGGGGCGGCCGTGACGTCATCGGCGCAAAATGAAGTTTGCTCCGTGCACCAGATGTCCGGGGTGCCACAGCCGAGATCACTGGGGTCCCCAGCGGTGGGACCCCCACGATCAGACATCTTATCCCCTATCCTTTGAATAGGCGATAAGATATTTAGTGCAGTGTACCCCTTTAAAGGGGTACTCCGCCCCTAGACATCTCATACCCTATCCAAAGAATAGGGGATAAGATGTCTGATCATGGGAAGTCCCCCTGCAATATCCAGGGCCGGCATTACGGCATCGTGAATACAGAAGCTTGAAGCTTTTGTGTTTGTGACGTCACGCCTGTGGTTGCCAGTCATTTGGCATGAAACGGAGTCCGCTCTGTGCCACGGATGACTGGGGTTCTGCGCCAGAGATCGCATGGGGTTCCAGTGGCAGGACCCCTGCGATCAAACATCTTATCCCCTATCCTTTGGATAGAGTATAAGATGTTAAGGGTCAGGGTACCCCTTTAAAGGAGAACTCCAGAGCATAAAAATTGTCCCCCATAGTGCCGGCAGTAAAAAAATTAAGATGTACATACCTTCCTCCGCTCCCCCGGGGCCTCCGGGAACCGGCTCCGGCCTTCGCCGTGATCCTCTTAGTGGTTGCCGGTGGTCGGAGAGTCTAACTGCGCTCAGCCAATCACCGGCTGCAGTGAAGTCCCGACTCGGCCGGCGATAGGCTGAGCGGCGGTGTGATGTTTTCGGCCCCGGCCGCAGGTGCCGGTGTAGAGAAGAATTTTGTGTCCTGAAGCGTTTTCACACTGCCGCTCAGCCTATCGCCGGCCGAGTCGGACTTCGCTGCGGCTGGTGATTGGCTGAGCGCAGTATGATTCATCCGACCACCGGCAACCAGGAAGTGGATCGCAGCGGAGACCGGAGCCGGTTACCGGAGGCCCCGGGGGAGCGGAGGAAGGTATGTACATCTTTATTTTTTTACTGCCGGCAGTATGGGCGACAATTTTTATATTCCGGAGTTCTCCTTTAAGGATGCAGGACAAACATGTTCGTACACTCACGCCATATGAAACGTGCTCAGGAGCTGAGCGCGCCAGGATCCACTGTTAGTGCCATACATCGCTAATTGGGCTGATGTCTGCATTATTCCATTAGACGCCACAATCAAAGTTGATGGCAGTGTCTGTGGGAAACTTCATGTTGGGAGATTTATTTCTTGGACACTTTTCCAGGAGGATCATTTTAACCTCTCCTCTGGAGCTAAATATGTTAGCAGGCTACATAAGGGCCCTGTAAAGATGGCCATACACATAAGTCAGCTGTCAGCCGAATCACATTGTGGTAAGCTTGTGGGGGTGTAGGGTATATGGGGTGTAGCTGTGCAGTGACTAAAGGGTGCTGGTTTAACCCTTAACACTCGTGACGCCAGGGTGAGGACTCCTCTGTGTATACTTGTCCTATCGCCACCCGTCCCAAGAGCTATAGGGAGGGATAATACATGATTGTCCACAACCGGATGTTTCAGAAAAACTGTCAGAACTTTTACTGCAGGTTTTATGCAGAATTAAACAGGAACAGTCTTTGTACAAGAAGAGTCTATTGGGATCCTGACAGTTGGCTGGGACCTTGTGAGTTTTAAGCTCAGGAGATTTATATGCGCTGTTCCGCTGGATTTAGGGGATTGAGTTTAGGTCCAGCAGTCACGCAGACTTTAGCGGGGAGTTGTATTGTAACTCACGATTTGGTAAGTTGCAGTATTTTCAGGCTTCGGCCTGGTCTTGTCTTTGAAAGTTGCGCGGATCTCTCCTCTCTGCTAGTCCGGAACCCAAGAGAGCGAGGATTGGCTGGCAGCTCCCTTATATGGGCAGGGGAAGACCTTGAGCTCATTGGTCCATACCATCTGTCAGTCACTTTACACAAGGGATTATGGTCTAAACAGGTGACCACACACGTGACCTAGGAAGGTCCTTTAACATACCCTAAGAGAATTAACATTAGTCACATGACCAAAGGTCCTGCAACACTATATACACAATTAAATATACACAAACCCCACAAAATTAAAGAAGAAAGAGGTGACTAGGGGCTATTCCACCAGGAGGACAATACCGGAATGGAGTAACTCTGGCTTTGGGGACCACCATACAAGGTACGGTATAATATACGGTAGCGGGACACCACAACAGCTATCTCTAGTGTTTATGCTCCATTTTACTCAGAAAATCCAGAAAGGGGTGTGGTCAATGAAAAGGGGGCGTGCCCCACACATTTAAAAAAATAAAATAAAATCATAACATATTTACTAAGGTTTCCACAGAAAATGTGGTGGATTTAAGCTCTGGAAAACCCCACAGCTCAAAGCAGTAGTAAAAAAAGCAAAACATAGGGAAACATTAGTAAACACCGTGGAAAAATACTTGTAGGGAACTAAAACCTACAAAAAAACTCCACTCCACTCTTAGTAAAACAGGGCCAATGTTCTGTGTAATACACAATGGCCCTCATTTACTAACAGCATTCCGACTCTTTTTGTCGGTTTGTGCGCCAAAATCCTGTGTGAATTCTGAATGTGCAACAGAAAAAACACGACAGAATCAGAAACACTCAAGAGTGAAAAAAAAAAATATACAAAATGGGCCTGGTTTTCGGGAAAAGAGGCTTGTTCCCTAAATTTCATCCAAAATCACTCGTCTTTTCTGAAAACCACTCTAAAAATCATGTGAATTTTCTGTGAAGAAAACCCTACACTTTAAAGGGGTACTCCGACACCTAGACATCTTATCCCCTATCCAAAGAATAGGGGATAAGAAATCAGATCGCCGGGGTCCCGATGCTGGGGACCCTCGCAATATAGCAAGCAGCACCCACCTGTAACTGCTTCCGGAAGCTCTGGAGGTTCTCTGGCTAATTCCTCCCAAACACGGGACGGAAGATCGTGACGTCACGACTCCGCCCTGTGCGACATCACGTCCCGCCCCCTCAATGCAAGTCTGTGGGAGGGGGCGTGATGGCCGTCACGCCCCCACCCATAGACTTGCATTGAGGGGGCGGGGCATGATGTCACACGGGGGCGGAGTCGTGATGTCACGATCTTCCGTCCCCGAGGTCAGGAGTAATTAGCCAGAGAACCTCCAGCGCTTCTGGAAGCCGTTACAGGTGGGTGCCGCATGCTATATTGTGGGGGTCCCCAGCGTCGGGACCCCGGCGATCTGGATAGGAGATAAGATGTCTAGGGGCGGAGTACCCCTTTAAAGCATGTATAAAGTTTCCGAAAGCGGAGAAAATTAGTAAATACTATGGGGAAAAAAAGGTCAGAACAGCAAAAAACACAACAAAACCTACAGTCCACAAATAGAAAATCTGGACCATTGTGGTGCCGATGAATAATACCACATGGAGGATCAAGTGATTCTGAGCCTTTTTACGGACTTTGTATTTCTTCAGTGGTCACAGTTTGTACTTGTGTAACCATCTGCACTAAAGGAGATAAAACTAGGCCTCACTTTCATCGGCCAACGTAGACGCAGAATTTTTGTATTTTTTGGCTGTTTGTGTTGTAGTTCAAAGGACCCACCTGAATAAATAATCCAGTTTATTTTTTGGGATAAATATTTCACGGCAATCATTAATGTCTCTTGCTGCTGGGCCAAACTGACGTTAAACATTGGCCCCGTTATATCGACGACTTAATTTACATTTGCCCCACCTGTCCACTCTCTCTCCAGTACTGAAGTAAATAGAAAACCTGGGGGTCAAGAACAACATGGATTTAAAGGGGTACTCCGGTGGAAAACATTTTTTTTTTCAATGAACTGGTGCCAGAAAATTAAACAGATTTGTAAATGACTTCTATTAAAAAATCTTTACCCTTCCAGTACTTTTTAGCAGCTGTATGCTACAGATGAAATTATTATTTTTTTGAATTTCTTTTTTGTCTTGTCCACAGGGCTCTCTGCTGACACCTCTGTCCATGTCGGGAACTTTCCAGAGCAGCATAGGTTTGCAAAGGGGATTTTCTCCTGCTATGGACAGTTCCTGATATGGGCATCAGGTGTCAGCAGAGAGCACCGTGGACAAGACAAAAAAGAAATTCAAAAACAAAATAATTTCCTCTGTAGCATACAGCTGCTAAAAGGTACTGGAAGGGTGCTGGCCAGGTGGCAACCCTAATCCTATAGCTATTGACAACATATCAACAAGCACTGAAAAACACTTGATCATCCCCAAAGTCAACTTCAGGTGTTATTGTCTTCTGTTGGATCTCATTGAACGTAGTGCGACAGAGCTAAATTATCAGAATCTGCTGCCCCCTGAAGATTTCAGGTACCCTCTTATTAGTCAGTCTAACCATTTATTTATGGGATTCGATTGCCCCCCAGTGGGATCGAGCTCTTACATTATCGGATCCGACTGGCCCCCCCAGTGGGTTCAGGTTCTTACATGGTAATGGGCTTCAATGATAAATGGGCCTCAAGCAGAAGTCATCCTCTTTGGAACTGAAGATCCCAGCACTCACCAAGAAGTGTTAGACTCACGCCAGAAGGCAGGACACACACGGAGGTAGTGGATCCACTGGAGCTGTGTGGCAGATGATGCAGGCCATGCCAGGGAGCAGAGTCTAAGGTGACAGTGGTTTTCACCAGAGCCCGCCGCAACGCGGGATGGTCTTGCTGCAGCAGGCGGCACCCAGGTCGCTACCCCTGGCACGACTCGACCACACAGGCGGCTGAGGTGATGCGAGGCACAGGAGGGATTCGGCAAGATGTGCTCTGGATAGCAGGAGGTCTGGGCTGGCGGCAGAGGTGCGTGGTCAGAAAACGTAGCAGGAGGTGAATAGGCAGGCTGCAATGGAGCAGAGTCAGGACACAGCAGAGAAAACACAAAATAAGCTTTCACTATGGCACAAGGCTAACAAAGTTTTGGCAGGGGTATGGGGGAGGTGCAGGTACTTCTAACAAAAGGTGCAGGTGCAAGACATAATTACTGGGCCTTTAAATCTGAGAGCTCCGGCGCACACGCCCTAGAAAGCGGGGGCCCCCGTGCCGGCGCTGAGGGATGACAGAGAGGGCAGGAGAGAACAGAGGTGAGTGACGGGTGGGGATTCGCATGCGGGCACGTCCCGTGATGCGAATCCCAGCTCCATCAGGGAGGCGAGAGAAGGGGAGCGTTCACGGCCAGCGTGTCTCACCATAGAGCTGGATGTGACAAGAAGGATGCAAGAAGTGGTGTTTTTTCACATCTGGTCACAGAATAGGTGCAGACAGAAATGCGTTTCGGCACGGCAGGGCTTCCTAAACTGTCCGGCTAAAGGTCTGCTGTGCCGAAATGCACTAATTCTGTGACCAGATGTGAATAAACACGTTTTGACTTCTTGGTGAGTGCTGGGATCTTCTGCATACTGCATTTTTGGCTTTGATGCAACCATAGGCACCACCACCGTTGCAATTGTGCTGGAACTTCTTCCATCTCCTATTTGGAACTGACTTTGAAGTAGACCACTTGTCCCTAGGGTTTTTTTCTCTAAGGGATAAAAACCTAATAAATCTCATTTCTGATAGGCCCAGTGAACAATGGGGACAACCTGTTGATGTAGCATGATCCGTATAGATGGAGGAGACCCTCAAGATGATTTCCTATGGTGGAACAAACGAATCCCAGCCCAACACCCATTGTTTACGTCATATCTCATGTCACCTTTTGCTAAAAGTATCATTGCCAAGGACATTCTATGTTTGTTTTTTTAGGAATCGAGATGGTCTGTTAGGCATATCCCCAATAATGTAAGCATTAATGCATTCATTTACCTCACTTTTCTGAGGCTCTGTTCTTGTGGTAAGCTGGAGCTGCTGGTTTTAACCAGGGAGGATCAGCTTCTGGAGAACCCAGGATATCTTCATTTCCAAACGTTCCTCTTTTTTTTTTTTTTTTTTTTTTAAACAAGGTTTAAAAAAAAAATAGAAAAGATTTTACGATATCTCTATTGTGTGAAGGAAGCAATGGATATAGGAAGCAGGATACAGAACCAGCAATTATGGTCACAGACACTTCACCCATGTTGTAGGATGATTGTTCAATCCATGGAAACAATGAGGAGACTATGTAAAGAGGAAATGACATCATGTTGTGGGCAGTGCTTGGGACACGAGGAAGAGGAAGACACAGATATCTATAGCCCCCGTCACTAGCAGAGGTGGGCCTTGTGGTTATGTATGTGGGATAAGAACAACTTGAATGGGTGGATGTATTTTAAGAATAGAACAGGATATATTTTTCGTAATAGATTCCTGATGGACCAACAAGGTTTAGGGTTTTTTATAGGATCAGCTGATCTTGAGTCTTGTCACAGTTTGTACCATTTATCATGCACTGAAGGAGGTAAGGCTAGTTTCACGTTCATTCACTCCACTTGTATATTTGTATATTTTGGCTGTTTGTGTTCTAGTTCAAAGAAGCCACCTGAATAAATGATCAGATAGTTTTGGATAGATACTCCATGGCAATCATTAATATCTCGGTTACGTTTTTGCCAAGTGAAAGTTACATATATGGAGCATTATATTGATGACGTAATTTAAAGGGGTACTTCGGCGCTTAGACATCTTATCCCCTATCCAAAGGATAGGGGATAAGATGCCTGATCGCGGGGGTCCAGTCGCTGGGGACCCCCGTGATCTTGCACGCTGCACCCCGTTAAAATCAGTCCCCGGAGCGTGTTCGCTCCAGGTCTGATAACTGTCGATCACAGGGCCGGAGCGCTGTGACGTCAAGGCTCCACCCCGTGTGACATCACGCTCCGACCCCTCAATGCAAGCCTATGGGAGGGAGCCGGCCCGTCATCGACAGTAATCAGACCCGGAGCGAACACGCTCCGGGGACTGATTTTAACGGGGTGCGGTGGGATCCCCGCGATCAGGCATCTTATCCCCTATCCTTTGGATAGGGGATAAGATGTCTAAGCACCCGAGTACCCCTTTAATATTACATTGTGTTTGAGTTTTATTATTATTAATAATAATAAAAATAATAATTTAATAATAATAATAACAACAATAATATTAATAATAATTATTATTATTGTTATTATCATTATTATTTTTGTTATTATTATTAAAAAAAATACAATGTAATATTAAATTATTTAAATGACAATGTTATATTAAATAATTATTGAGTTTTTTTTTTTTTTTTTAAACAAACATCATGATTAATAATACTAAATAATAATAATGTCAACAGGAGAGGATTGCTCTGTAGCGCTTCCTTGCTTCTCCACTTGTAACGAATGGTCCATCCAAAATAAGACTAAAAACCTTCCATTCTTAAAGTGTATTCAATTTTGATTTCTAAGGATTCCAGGGGCACAGACCGACACGCTGAAATGAACTGGCAGAATGGTGAAAATGCATAGATGTTGGCTGAAGAAGCATTTGGGTGACAACTATCTCATGTTTATGGCCAGAGTTAAGGTGCCAATTTGTTCACTGACAGCAATCTCTGCCAATCCCTTCGTACATATGAAAGTTTGTTTGGCCAAACGTTCATGTTTTCGCATGTTGTGACTGGGGAGAGGGGAGGTAAGCTTCTGCCAGAGTTTATTTACCCAAAAACAAAATGTTCAGGTAGTTGAAATGCAATATCTCCAATCCTTCTTTTTGGGGAAAGTCATGAAGCCTCTATATACATTAGATGGTTGTCAGTCTAACCAAAAATGGTGAGTTTCACCAACTTTTTACTAATGTGTTGGGCACAGGCAACTTTACCTGTTTAAACTGTGGATTTTAGGCTTTTTTTTATTTTATTTTATTTTTTAAAGGAAAACCTTTAAGGCATACCTGTTATTTTATAAACCTTTTTTTTATTATTATTTTTAATCCTGTCTGGTTTGCTTAACTAAAGAAACAAGGTGTTTTAATGCCCTCACTGTTGTTACTGAGCCCCCAGTGTCCTCTACATTGTGTAAAGCTATTTATAATTCTCTCTATTTCATGGTGTGGGACCAGAACTTGGCAGTACTACTCATGCAGGACTTCCTTTTCCTTACTTCTCTGGCCAATCACAGCACAGTGCCCAAGTAGAAGTTTATCTCTAATTACTAATAGAGAGCCCAGGATATTTCATGTGAATCTGAGAAGCTCTCAGACCTTCTTCCATTGTCTTCAAACAAACAATTTCATGTGCACTGCTCTGCAATTCTTTTATATTCAAAAAGTTTCCATAGACAATCAGTTACAGTTTCATACAAAATAATAGTTACAGGACATCTGAGAAAGGTGAGGAATTTCCCTGAAATGGTACGGAGCATTTCTTCAAGTCTTCTATCTGTGAGAATGGACTGGACTTATGGACTCGCTTTACCATGGCATGCCGGGGTATCAGAACCATCAGCAATTGGGGTGAACATTTATATTTTGCATGAAACTGTAAGCTTCTTCCACTTTTTCCATCAAAGCATTGCAAAAGAAGTGAGAAATTGTTTATTGATATCCGTCACAGCACAGCACATACTCCTCTCTGCTGTGCCATGACATAGTGCTGGCAATGGACTAAACAGACTGCCCCTGTTCTGGGATGATAGTTTATACAGTACACTACTTTAGATGGCATGTGGGGGAGAAGGGGTTACTAATGCTTTAGGCTATGTGAGCAGAAATAAAAGAAAAAGTAACTGCACAACAAGGAAGGGGTTACACTGAGCACTGAGCTGTGGCTGAAATAAGCCTGCATACTATGGAGGAGGATTACATATACACAGTATAAATAAAGCTGCAGCACAGCAAGGGCATGGTTAAACTAAGCCCTGAACTGCTGATGCTGATATGAGAGGAAGCTTTGATTTATTTTTCCGGAACATTGCAGATCCTCTGGAAAAGAGACACAGCATGCAGGTACACAGTCTTTCTTCCTTCTCCTCTTTCCTACACATAGCACATATTAAGCCTCACTCCCACTACTTGTGTCCTGTCTTGTTGTGACTGGTACTAGAGACAGAATTGCCCTAACAACAGGCAGTGGACCACAGATTTTAAGGAAAGGACGTACTAGTGGCCAAGACTTTAGAGCTGTTTTAATGGCAAATAAAGTGATTTACAGAAATGTTAGGAATCTCATGAAGGGACGTTGTTTATACATATATAAGAATAAAGAACATAAAAACACCAACAAACACCAAAACGCAGCACAGTACATAAAAAAAGAATTTATTTCAGGATTACATGAAACATTTGTGCACAGCACATTTGTATAAAAAATAGAATCATAACCTTTTAGAAATACATGACTGGATATTTCTGCTTACCTATAAATTTACAATCTTTGTCAGAAGTCAACAATACTCCAGTATGAGGTATATATCATTGGTAAGAACATGATGAGTTTTGTGTGTGCAATAGACCTGGAATCGGAGACCATAAGCTATGAGGTAAACACTGGTGTGTTTAAGGGCCTAATAACAAAATGTACAAAATGTTTGACCCCTTATGCTTTGTTGCCCATGCACGGAGGAAGCCATTTAGTTGGCAGAGTCAGTGTTGATGATAATTCTACCTATAAGTGAGGGGTTAAGGAACCCCATCTGTCTTCTCCCTGTGCTGGGTCATATCTACGTACACGTCTATCCAGGGACAAGTGGATCCAGCATTGGATTACCTTTCTGGACCATCATAAGGGATTACCTGCGGAATTTCTGCACAGGCTTTTTCTACCATTGACTTCAATGGATCAGCAGAAAATGCTCAATAGAGGCAGACTTGCAGATCTTCCTTTGGACCCATTGAAGTCAATTGTAGTAAATCCGCTGTCGATTTTCCCCAGCAAATACGCTGTGGAAATTCCACAGATAATCTGCCCGTGTGAACGTACCCTAAAATTGGAAGGAACCTTGTAAAGTTTGACACCACTCATGCAGAGAGCCTAAGTTTAGGATCCTCTCTTCACAAGCCCCACCATAGACACTGTGGAACCTATACTCTATTACTGTAGAATCTACTTTTCTGATGCATGAGTTAAAGGGGGTTATATTAAAGGGGTACTCCGCTGCTCAGCATTTGACGGCGCCGGGAGCTCGTCATGTCGTAGCCCCGCCCCTCATGGCATCACACCCCGCCCCCTCAATGCAAGTCTGTGGGAGGGGGCGTGACGGATGTCACGCTCCCTCCCATAGACTTGCATTGAGGGGGAGGCCGTGACATCATTAGGGGCGGGGCTATTACATCACAAGCTCCCGTCGCCGGCTCTAACCATACGGCACATTTTGTTCCAAACGCTGAGCAGCGGAGTACCCCTTTAAGATTGATATATGCCCTATCCACAGGTAAAGGTTAACTAGCTGTTTAGTGTGTAACAAACTTAAGGGACCCCCCACAGATCATGAGAAAGGAGGCCAAATGTCCCCCAAATAAAGGGACTGTTAACGTGCATACATAGCCACAGCTCTATTCACTCTCTATGAGACTTCTGAATATTGTCGAGCGCTAGATTTGGAAATGTTCGGTGACTCCACAGAGAATGAATGGAGCACTGGCTGCCCAAGTGTGGTGTGTACCTTTCATTCTAGGGACAATTTTGTCCCATTCTTGGGATTGGTGGGGGTCTCAGTAGGTGGATCGCCACCAATCAATATTGTTATTCCCTATACTATTAATAGGGGATAGCAAGTTGAGATGGGAATGCCCATTTAAGAATGCGTGCACACTCAACAGAACTGAGGATGTATACATAAGGGTTCAGGAAAGATAGACAGCAGCCAAATGAGCACATTAGCTATCCTATGTGCATGGCAGGGTATCCCAACCAGGCTTGTAATATCGTGGACCAAACAATGGGGGATCCAGCTTCTCAGCAGAAAAAAAACTGTTAAAATTCAAGCTTTAATGGAGTCATTTAAAACATGGAGAATCCAAAGGTAAAAACATCCAAGCCGACGCGTTTCGGGCTTAATTCAAGCCCTTAATCATGAAATCATTGTAAAATTGTGGTATTCTTTGGAACCAGGCTGGGAGTCTCTAAAAGACATTATCACAAAGACTTGTTACTTTTACTGTAGATAATAAATCGGGTCTTTTTTAGGAGTTCCCCTATTTCAAAAAGTTTCAGAATTCCTGGTTTATATACTCCTGATTCACCTTCACACATTTTACTTATCGGACTGTTGAATCATCTCACATTAATTATTTACAAAACTAAAGAAAAACAACAATATAAAATGTAATACAATTACCTTTTTTTGTGATTGCATAATGTGAAGATTCCTAAGTCATATCCTTATGCATAGTGATAGTTGTTGCATGCCAACGCATTTCACGGTTAAAGGGGTACTCTGCTGTTCAGCGTTTGGAACAAACTGTTCTGAACGCTGGAGCTGGTGCTGGGAGCTCGTGATGTCATAGCTCTCTCCCCCCATGAAGTCACGCCCCGCCCCCTCAATGCAAGTCTATGGGAGGGGGCGTGACAGCTGTCGCGCTCCCTTCCATAGGCTTGCATCGAGGGGGCAGGGTGCGACATCATGAGGGGCGTGGCGATGATGTCACAAGCTCCCGGCGCCAGCTCCAGCGTTCGGAACAGTTTGTTCCAAATGCTGAACAGCGGAGTACCCTTTTAAGGGGCTGAGCACTGAGCAAAAATAGTGATACAAAGTGTCAGAACACAGGGGGACATTTATTATTGTAGGTATAAGTGAAGCATTTATTATTGTAGGTGTAGGTGAAGCATTTTCTTACACCTTTTTTTGTGTACTGGTAACGTGTAGTAGCACCAAATGTATTAAATGAACGCTGGGAATTTGATAAATTTTGTGCAGATACACATTTCCTGGAATTTATCCGGTTTATTCGTTGTGCAAAAATTTGGGACTTTTTAATCCTGCTGCGCAAAAATTTGCGACTTTCCTACATACACCAAAAAGCTAAGCCAAGTCTGGGCTGGTGTATTTTTGCGACTTTTTGGAAGTGTTTGCGCAAAAAATTTGCGAGTTTTCACATAAGTCGCACTTGATAAATACGTGATCACTGCATAGTGAAAAGGATAAATGGTGAACTGCAAGTCAACATTGTAAAGAATTTGAAAAGTCGCAAAAAAGTAGCAAAAAAAACTCCCACTGTGCCTAAACTGCGCCAACTATAGACAACAAAACAGCTCTAAATGCAATGATAAATGTCCCCCATAGAGTGTATTATGAGCACATGGATCCTTCACACTTTGTAATACACACTTTATTAAAGTTGTAATACAGAGAGTATCTACATGACAGCAACAGGGCAGCCTAGACAGCTCAGATAAAGTCTGTGAGGGCAACTGTATAGAGAATATATAGAAAAACACCAACCAGTAGCCTTGACTCACCTCTAGCCTGTCTGCTTCCCCCCAACACCGTTGCTAAGCATAGTACCCCCAACTCACGTACATCATCAAGCAAGTACCCCATAAAGGGGTACTCTGGTGGAAAACTTTTTTTTTTTTTTAATCAACTGGTGCCAGAAAGTTAAACAGATGTTTACATTACTTCTATTAAAAAATCTTAATCCTTCCAGTACTTATTAGCTGCTGAATACTACAGAGGAAATTATTTTCTTTTTGGAACACAGTGCTCTCTGCTGACATCATGAGCACAGTGCTCTCTGCTGACATCTCTGTCCATTTTAGGAACTGTCCAGAGCAACATATGTTTGCTATGCGGATTTTCTCCTACTCTGGACAGTTCTTAAAATGGACAGAGATGTCAGCAGAGAGCACTGTGCTCGTGATGTCAGCAGAGAGCTCTGCGTTCCAAAAAGAAAAGAATTCCCTCTGCAATATTCAGCATGCTAATAAGTACTGGAAGGATTAAGATTTTTTTTATAGAAGTAATTTACAAATCTGTTTAACTTTCTGGCGCCAGTTGACTTGAAAAAAAATAAATAAAACGTTTTCCACCGGAGTACCCCTTTAAGGCCTTGATTACATTCAAGACCACAGTTACCCACCATCACTCGTGGTGCTGTGCAGCATAGCCCTAGTCTTGGCAAATACATATCACTATACTGCAGTGATCCAAAAATCTATTACAGGAGAACTATCATGCAGAAAACTTATCAACTATCCAAAGGACAGGGGATAAGTTTTAGATTGAGGAGGGTCCCACACTCTTAAATCTCCTGCACGGGAGCCTGGCTCTCCCCAGGAGCGGAGCATGTTGACACCCACACAAAGCGGTGAGCTGGGAGAGCTGTAGATACAGCCTTCCCAGCGGTCGGACCCCTTACAATCTAAAATGTATTCCCTATCCTTTGGATAGGGGATACATTTTTTTCCCTTAAAGGGGTACTCCACCCCCTAGACATCTTATGTCACGCCCCTTCCCATAGACTTGCATTGAGGGGGCGGGTGTGACATCACACGGGGGCGGAGTCATGACGTCACGATCTTACGTCCCTGTGGTCGGGATGGTATTAGCCTGAGGGCCTCCTGTGGTTCCAGAAGCCGTTACAGGTGGGTGCCACATGGTAGAATGCGGGGGTCCCCAGCGGCGGGACCCCCGCGATCAGACATCTTATCCCCTATCCTTTGGATAGGGGATAAGATGTCTAGGGGTGGAGTACCCCTTTAATAATGGATCTTAATGTTTTCACCTTCACTACTAATTTAATCATTACATTTCAAATAAAAAAAATAAAGGGACTTTGCAATTAGCCTTAGTTAAAAATCTTCTTCCTTTTTGGGTCTACAGTTTCTATGCAGATCTATGCATCTCGATGGTTACGGACTACAAACAAACTGTGTATTCTGATCCTGCATACCTTTTACTATCCTACTGAATGTAAGGTAAAAGAGCTAGTGGACATATGGAAGGGTATATAACTGCAGGATCTGACTACACAGGGTTTGTTTGTAGTCTGTAACCATGGAGACAACTATAACCACATAGTTGTTGTCGACATACAATGGTTGGTTATTCTTAAATTGGCTTAATTTTCAATTTAGTCCCTTGTTTCTCCTGGGGTCTATGTTACATTTTGTAAAGAGAGAACCTTGACTGTGATCCCCTCCTTAAAGGGGTACACCGGCCCTAAGACATCTTATCCCCTCTCCAAAAGAGAGGGGATAAGATGTCTGATCGTGGGGGTCCCTCTGCTGGGGACCCCCGCAATCTCTCATGCAGCACCCACCTGTGTGAGCTTTACGCAGCGATGGAGGCTCCGAGTCTGAAGTGTTACGACCACGGGGCCAGAGTATCATGACCTCACGACTCCACCCCTGTGTGACATAACGCCCCACCCCCTCAATGCAAGTCAATGGGAGGGGCGTGGCGGCCATCACACCCCCTCCAATAGACTTGCATTGAGGGTGCGGGGTGTGACATCACGATACTCCGGCCCTGTGGTCTTAACACTTCAAACTCGGAGCCTCCAGCACTGTGTGGAGCTCACACAGGTGGGTGCTGCATGAGAGATTGTGGGGGTCCCCAGCAGTGGCACCCCCACAATCAGACATCTTATCCCCTATCCTTTGGATAAGGATAGGGGATAAGATGTCTTAGGGCCGGAGTACCCCTTTAAAGGGGTTGTGCGCTGCCCTGCCTTTCAGAGCTCCGCTCGCAGCGTCTGGAAATTCATTACTCCAAACGCTGTGTGCGAGCTTCCGTGTTCGCGGCCGCCCCCTCGTTCGCGCCCCCTTCCTATAGACTTTCGTTGAGGGGGCGGGCGTGACATCACGAGGGATCGGGCATGACGTCATGCTCGCCCCCTCAACCAAAGTCTATGGGAAGGGGGCGTGACAGCGGTCGTGCCCCCTTCCCATAGACTTTCGTTGAGGGGGCGGGCATGACGTCACGAGGGGCCAGGCGTGACGTCACGAGGGAGCGGCCGCGAACACGGAAGCCCGCACACAGCGTTCAGAGTAATGAACCTCCGGACGCTGCGAGTGGAGCTCCAAAAGGCAGGGCAGCGCACAACCCCTTTAAGCCATCCTTGGAGAGAACCATCATTTAATAATTTATCACCTCTACAATGAGTACATAGTAAAGGTCATACCTCATGTACCCCATTATGGTCTGGTTTAAAATATGTCTGTTGTCTGGTAAAGTCTGGTAAAAAAAAAATACCTAGAGTAGAAGTAAAGGCTGTTAAAAAGTTTCCTTAGAGGAACATGAAACACAACAGGGTTATTGGCTACGTATGACTTCAATTCCCAGAAGTCTACTTGTTAATGCAAAGCTGACCTTTACAGTGTGCCGTATATTTTTAGGAGGTCTAAAAATGGTGGACATAAATTGGGACAGGGTAGCTAGACGCATCTCTAAGGAGTCAGTTCAAGAATAGGCAGGGTAGTTCCTTTTGCACTCTATGAAGGTTAGTCATATATTGTATATAAGAAGCTATGAGTCAGAGCTGACCTATTCGAGGACAATGGACAGACTTTCAGAAGATGTAGTCACATGCAGTACGAGTGCAGATTTCCAGGGACAGATTTCCAGTTTCATCATATACTTGCATACCGGGCATCTTCTTTGAGAGGTTTAACCCTCTAGAAGACCATTTCAATGAATTTTGGGGAGTTTTTTTTTTGAAGAGGTTCAAGAAATTGTCCCACCCTATCCACATGAGAGGAGATAAGTGTACAATCATGGGGCATACAGCATTCAGCTTCTCTGGCAGTCCAATAGACAATGAATAGAGTAGTAGAAAACACATGTAACCACTACTCCAATCCAATGGCAAATTTGGAACTTCCATTCTTACTGGGAATCCCTTTGACCATAGACTTATCACCTATCCTGTCAATAGGGAACAAGTGGCATTGGTGGGACAACCCCTAAACCATTACTAGCAAGATCAAGTC
The DNA here is from genome assembly GCF_029499605.1 of Hyla sarda. NCBI lineage: Eukaryota > Metazoa > Chordata > Amphibia > Anura > Hylidae > Hyla > Hyla sarda. Next base: position 395,581,197 of record NC_079192.1, on the reverse strand, counting down.
TCTTACAAGAACCCACCACAAGCCACTTTCTAACCTCTTTAATCATTTAACATAATGATCCAAACCTGAACAATCTAATCTTGGGCCTTGATACAATTCTTCAAAATGGATCCATCTGAGAAATCTATCTGAGAAAGCCCTTTTACAATACCTTATTAAAGGATTAGGGAAAATCTCTATTAAGAAGCCAGAATGGAGAGTGGCCAAGTCTTCCTCTGGGAGACCTGGCTAGGCCATGCTTGACAAAAACTGTTTTATGGTGGTCCATCTACGACTAACAAAAAAAGATTGTTCAAAGTGGACAACCCCTCTAAGAAATCTTTTTTAAGATCAGAAATGATACATATAGTTACTAATAAATTACTATTTCCTTCCATTATCCCACTCTTGTACACGGCCCATGGTTTAGAATCTGCACCTGCTGTGTTGTGAGCATTCCATGGATTCCGTATGAGGAGACCACACGCAGAGACGCTACATTTTATGTCCACTGTGAGTATTTCAGGTTGTTTTCCATTAAGTGAGTGAATGCAATGGCCCAAAATGACCCTGATGTAACGCTATTGTATTGGTATGTCAGCTATTCCAAGACCTCCCTTCAATGTGTCAGTGGAAACAATGAAATAGTTTGGGATTAAGAAGCCTCGGACAAGACTGGATGGCTAATGGTCATTGTCAGAAAATAGGGCACAAAATAGACTATAATTGGTATGGTTATTATTACTCTCTCATAGGACAAAAATATTTCATGGGGAATACTTTAATTTTACATCTGTCACTAATGCACATTGGGTTGACATTATAATGTCCCTTGTGCAGGACCAGCTAAGGTCAATGCTACAAGAAGCAATTTGATCTATGTTTTTGAAGCTCTCTGTAAGTGGCATTAGGTCTGCCATATGTAAGAGCACCCAACAATTCCATAAATATGGCCATCTAGACCATTCATTGTTTAGTCTGTTGAGCTACTCTGGCTTTAATGATGTAGACAATGGAACCTAAGGAGCAAAATTGTTGGCTACCAGTTAAAAATTAGAAGGTGGTGTTAAGTGATAAAGGTTCTCTTTCACACCCCCCCCCACCCCCACCCTAAAGATATCTGCTTTTTCTCCTCATAAGACACATTATTCTGAATTTACTTTATATAGTTAATGTCCACTATTTCATAAATGATAGCTTTTATTTCCAACATTCCGAGAACACAACGTATATATTTTCTTTCCTACAATCTGAGAACAAACCAGGTCATTTAGTGATTCCAAAACCTGCAAATCTCATCTAACTTTGCATTAAGAATTCTTTCAACCTGTTAGACTGAACAGTTCACTCTACTTTTGGTCATACCAAGATCCACCAAGACTATGACTCAAAACATCGAAACACAATCTACGAATGACCTCGGTAACTTTCAAAACATTCCATACCTCCACATTTCATCTGCTATTATAATGTAAATCTCTTTCAACTTTTACGATAGTCTGTAAGCAATCCGAAAGAATAAGTCTCTTACATTGCATTGGAAGAGGTCAAGACCAAAACTGGTCTCCACAACAAACAGATTGCTATATAATGGAAACCATTGGAGGCCTAAATTAAAGGAGTACTCGGGGATGTAAAAACGGATCCCCTATACTAAGAACACGGAATAAGTGTCAGATTGCAAAGGGGTCTGATTGCTTGGAACACCGCCCCCCGCAATCTACCGGGGCCCGGCTCTCCTTTTATATGGAGCGTGCACAAAGCGACAGCTGACATGCCCCCAAAGCATTTCTAGGGGAGAGCCGGAACACTTCACTTGGGAATTTCCAGCTCTCCCATAAAGCTGCATGGAGGGGGCGTGTCGGTTGCCACTTTGTGCGGTGGTCGGCTAGTTCCATTTGGAAGGAGAGCCGAGGCCCATACAGGAGATTGTGGGGGGGTCACAGTGGTCGGACTTCCCACAATCTGACACATAGGATACAGAATAAGTGCTACTTTGATGGACTTTACCAATATAAGCTTCGAACATGTTTCCAAGCCAAATCACTGCATTATTTGGAAACATGCACCAAAAAGAAATAATACATTGTAGTAATGATCTGCCGCTTTCAACATAATATTCCGAATTACATGCTACACAACAATTTTTTGCACCGTATTCTTCCTGTAATCTTTTACCTGCACCTGTCATATAGAACATTTTGCAGCCTTGGCTGCCCATATTCATATACAATTCATCCCCATTTCATGGTAAATAGTTTTATATACTCATTCTATTTCAGTCTGTGAAACTCAATAGGGGACGATTAATGAGGCATCTATCTATGAAATGTACATAGATAGTAGTACCCTTAATATGATAGCTCAATAGTTCTCCAATGATGAGTTTTCATCATATTCTTAAAGGGGTACTCCACTGGAAAACATTTTTTTTAAATCAACTGGTGCCAGAAGGTTAAACAGATTTGTAAATTACTTCTATTAAATAATCTTAATCCTTCCAGTACTTATCAGCTGGTGTATGATCCACAAGAAGTTCTTTTCTTTTTGAATTTCCTTTCTGTCTGACCACAGTGCTCTCTGCTGACACATCTGTCCATGTCAGGAACTGTCCAGAGTAGGAGCAAATCCCCATAGAAAACCTATCCTGCTCTGGACAGTTCCTGACATGGACAGAGGTGTCAGCAGAGAGCATTATGGTCAGGCAGAAAGGAAATTCAAAAAGAAAAGAACTTCCTGTGGATCAGACAGCATCTTATAAGTACTGGAAGGATTAAGATTTTTTTAATAGAAGTAATTTACAAATATGTTTAACTTTCTGGCACCAGTTGATTTATAAAAAAAAAATGTTTTCCAGTGGAGTGCCCATTTAAGCTACACCATCTATATATAACATTGTAGTGATACAGTAGTAGGTCATATATAAAACCTACTGCAGAGATTATATAGGGATAAAGCCTATTATGATCAATCAGACACTATCTTACGTTTTCTAACCTCCATTCAAAATAACATCATGGATTTCTATGAAGAAAGAATATACAAAAGTCAGTTTTTCAACTCCAACTTGGAGTCTTGGAAAATGACTGGGAATGTATGCCAAGCCAGAGAGCTCTCTAGAAGGAAATAATACTCATCTGCAGACAGCTGTTTTGGGGTGATTGTCCCTTACAAGTACAAAGTAGGGTGCTGGCTGGCTAGTTGGAAACTTGTGGAGACTGATTGGCCATTTATGACTTGTTTAGACTTATAGACCAAAGCAACTCTCACACCATACATTCCCAGTCAGTTTCTAAGACTCCTAGTTGGAGTGAAACACTGACTTTTAAAGGAAAACACACTTTGTAAAAGAGCTGCTTTGTATATCCTTTCATTGTGGAAATCCATTACTTTATTTTGAATGGAGGTTAGAAAACATAAGAAAGTGTCTGATTGATCATCATAGGTAGAGATGAGCGAATATACAGTAAATTTGATTCGTCACGAACTTCTCAGCTCGGCAGTTGATGAATTTTCCTGCATAAATTAGTTCAGCTTTCAGGTGCTCCGGTGGGCTGGAAAAGGTGGATACAGTCCTAGGAGACTCTTTCCTAGGAATGTATCCATCTTTTCCAGCCCACCGGAGCACCTGAAGGCTGAACTAATTTACGCAGGAAAAGTCATCAACTGCCGAGCCGAGAAGTTCGTGACGAATCAAATTTACTGTAAGTTCGCTCATCTCTAATCGTAGGCTACACCCCTATATATTCTCTGCACTAGGTTTCACACATGATCTACTACTTGATTTACTAGAATGTTTTCTATTCTTAGCCTAAGAATATGATGAAAACTTGGCCTTGGAGAACTATTGGATTATTATAGAAACCATTCATATTCAGGGCACCACTGTCTAAGAGTAACTCATTAAGGCTTTGCATATCCTTTTCGCCCAAAATTTCCAGTAGAGCCTATATGGTCTTTAAGTCTCCGCACATCTTTATGACACTCTCTTTAAGGACTTCTATGAGTAACTACACATATTAGTACAAATCTCAATACAGAGCTGCCATACATTCCCTACACGCAAATTACAAGCTACCATATTCCTTCTTTAAGGCTCCTATGTAGTCCACAATGGTGAGCTGTGGGGGTTATATTAGTGGTTTCAAAGGCTTATATGCTCAGTTTACAAAATTGCCATAAAATGTAATAATTGTAGTATATAAAATTACAGCTATAAAAAAAAAGAAATACACTAGAAAAGGATTCAATGTTTAATAAACACAAAATTGGTACACTGTGTCATGCTTTGTGCAGGTTCAGTGGGGGCAGTGCCAGACAGAAGGATTCTCTCTTATTATGCATGTGCACCGCCCCCGCAGAGCCTGAAAAAGCTCCACACAGTACATATTAGCATGTTTAACCTCTGCCTGGAGTATTCCTATGGATCAAAAATAATAGGAGTATTCCTATGGATCTGCCTAGTACTGCCCAGGTTTCCTCGACAAATATTTATAGATATACTATATATTTTTTATTATTTATTTTAATTTTTTTCTTCTTTTATTTATTTTTTGATTTAAAATAATAAATATTAAAATTTTAAATATCGATATTTTCTAAATAAATTATTCCAAATCTTCATGACAGTTTTTTTTTTCTTTACTCTCCTATTTCGATTGCGAACAGTGCACAATTCCAAGGCAAAGATTCCAAACAAAAAAAAAAATCTTTCACCCCTTTTGACTATTAAGCATGAAAAAAAAAAAGAGCATTAACGCTATATACCTTAAATAGTCATTATTCTCAAACATTATTTGTACAGACATTGTCAGATTTAAAATTTCATTCTTTAAAAAAAAAAAAAAAAAAAGGTTACAGATAATAATACACATGCAAAAAACAACTGGTGCCAAAAGCTGAGTTTCGAGGTCTGGGAAGTATTTAATATACTTGGTGAAAAGACTGAAAGTATTTTTTTTCCTACCGGAAAATAAAATAGTAAAAAGTCCTTTGGAACACAAAGCTCCCAATAGCATCCTCTATCCGTCAGGGATAAATTAACTTACTGTACTAAATATAGCACATTTATCTTTATTTTATTTTTTCTTTTGTCTTTTACGGTAACTTGTGTGTTTATAGCCCGGTAAGCAGACTACACATTGGTACGGGGTGTGGTGATCCGGTAGAAATATCTCCATCCAAATATACATATATTCTGCTACTGTATAAATATTTTACCTGGGAGATTATTCACATGTGCAAAATTACAAGACACATTTGGCCTGATTCATGTCATATTCGAGGAAGAAAATGTGTGACTGTCATGGCCGGAGAAATTTTGGTTCCTCTTTTGATTCTTCCGTGTTTACTTAATCCGAGATAGGCACCTTGATACATTTTGGACTCGTAGGCATTATAGTTGTTGGATAGCAGAATTTCCTTAAACTTGCAATCGTCCTGAAAGGTTGGCTGTAAAAAAAAACAAAAAAAAGAGAGAAGAGACTTCATTGTGATATGTATAATGGTAACATCAACACCAACCCAAAATATTATTATTAATTTTTTTAAATACATATTGTAGAGTTAAAGCGCACCTGTCGTATCACAGAAAAAAAAGGCTTCTATAGGTTACTCACTAGGTCGTGCAGATTCTTTACGTCTTTTTATGTGTCTAGCTTCTGTATTTCTCTCATAAATCCTTCTTTTTTGCTGCTCACTCATTCTGACATCCATTGCACAGGAAGGGGCATATCCGTGGCAAGTAGAGATGAGCGAACTTACAGTAAATTCGATTTGTCACGAACTTCTCGGCTCGGCGGTTGCTGACTTTTCCTGCATAAATCAGTTCAGCTTTCCGGTGCTCCGGTGGGCTGGAAAAGGTGGATACAGTCCTAGGAAAGAGTCTCCTAGGAATGTATCCACCTTTTCCAGCCCACGGGAGCACCTGAAAGCTGAACTAATTTATGCAGGAAAAGTCATCAACTGCCGAGCCAAGAAGTTCGTGACGAATTGAATTTACTGTAAGTTCGCTCATCTCTAGTGGCAAGCACTGAGCCTGCCCTCATTCACCATGCATTCACTTCCTCCCTGAGTCTGCTGTGCTGTGCTGGGTCTCTTCATCCTATCACTGCAGGCTGCTCTGTAGCCTCCTCCTCTCTGTGTTCATGCTGCAGTCTGATAGGACAGGAGGGAGCACAGAGGAGTGCTAGTCCCGCCCCTTACTTATTGGACTTTGTCCCATCCTGTGCTTCAGCTGGAACAAAGATGATGCTGCAGCAAGACATGATTATGTTCTGGATGGTATGGGGACCCCTAGTGGTCTTTTTTTTTTATAAGCCATGATTTCTATTAAAGGGGTACTTTTTTTTTTTTTAATCAACTGGTGCCAGAAAGTTAAACAGATTTGTAAATGACTTCTATTAAAAAAAATCGTAATCCTTCCTGTACTTATTAGCTGCTGAATACTACAGCGGAAATTATTTTCTTTTTGAAACACAGAGCTGTCTGCTGACATCACGAGCACAGTGCTCTCTGCTGACATCTCTGTCCATTTTAGGAACTGTCCAGAACAGCATATGTTTGCTATGGGGATTTCCTTTTACTCTCGACAGTTCCTAAAATGGACAGAGATGTCAGCAGAGAGCACTGTGCTCGTGATGTCAGCAGAGAGCACTGAGCTCTGTGTTTCAAACGGAAAAAGAATTTCCACTGTAGTATTCAGCAGCTAATAAGTACAGGAAGAATTAAGATTTTTTAATAGAAGTCATTTACAAATCTGTTTAACTTTCTGGCACCAGTTGATTTAAAAAAAATAAAAATAAAAAAGTTTTTCACCGGAGTACCCCTTCAAAGTAACGTAGATACATTTTTTTTATGAAGTATATTAGAAAGGATAATGTTTTGCCAAGATGTACAACATATCAAATATTTTTCAATCGGACAGTGCCCATTAATGTAGTTTTCTTGAACCTAAATGGGTCCTGTCAACCTGAAAATGCTGCTTAATCTATGGGCATCATGGTATAAAGAATCAGGAGCTGAGCAGATTGATATTTTAGAAAATTACCTATTTTTTTTTAATCAAGTTTTTGTGTTAAAGCCCATGTTTAAATTCACTCTAAAATGATTAGAAGTAAAAAAATATATAATATATAAATATATTTTAATCTGTAATTTTAGATTCCATGCCACTTATTTAGACGTTTTAAAATTCTGAACTAGTAAATAGATGCGTGGTCTATTTCCAAATGATATGGCTGATCCGGCCAATGCCACTTAGTCGCACTTTATATAAGCCTTTTAGTCTTCTTGACTAATTGCAGAACAGGAGAAGAAGTACAGGGACAGATAGTACTACTTAGCATTAGACATGCATGTTCTTATGGTAACTTTAAGAGAGATTACCAGGAAGAGCTCTCAGTGACCGAGGCAGATTCCTAAATACATCTTATTCTAGACACTAATATAAGTCACACATCCATAAAATGAATACTACTGCTGGGGGGGTTACAGATATCCTCTTACATTCCGGGCTGAAGAGGAGCATACCCTCTAAAATCTTTTTAAATTGGGAGTTGGTCATCAGGAATATTTGACAATCCTGATCTATCTAGGAATATGGAAATGTTACTGCATAATTCTGATGAAGTTGTTAGGATATTCTAGAAATGTCAGATTCAGGGGGTTGGGGCATTTAGACCCCGACCAATACTGAGGCATCTTAGTATGAGCTCTACAGAGGGTTAGGCCGGTCTATTGTGCGCCTAATTTATCAAAAGTCACACGGCTCTTAATAAATACTGCGCAAGCACTTTGTGATCTACGTTTTAGACTGTATTGAAACCTGCTTCAGCATGGTCTGACATTTCGGCGTACTTTCGGCCGATGCGACTTTTTGCCGAAAAGTCGCTATTGATAAATTCAGCCCCAATGCATTTTTCCATCTAAAACAGACTAGAATGCATCATGTTCTAAAAATCGTCTCTAGAGAAAAAGTCATTTTTAGACTGCGACTTTCTTTGCGACAATTTTAGATGGGAAAAACCAGTCTAAATCCTTTGATAAATCTCCCCCACTGTGCGCATACAGCCAAAGCTCTATTAGGGCTTTTGAACACTGCCAAGTGCTGAGCCCCTTAGAGAAAAGAAATTGTACCCCGGCATGAGTGAGTGCATTGCTGGCTGTGCACCCACAGTCCAGCCACCCAATCCAGGATGCAATGCACTATCTACAGGATAGTGGATAACTATTTGAGATGGAAATGCCCCTTTAAGCTGGCCATAAACATTACCGGACAATTTCGGCGAGATCGAAGGGCCATCTAATGTGAATGGTGGTCTTCTGACTAGTGATGAGTAAACTGATTAGAAATTTATTGTATTGATTCTGAATTTTACAGTACATTTGGAGTTATTTACTAAAGAATTCATATAAAAAGTCTTACCCAAGAAAGTCTTAAAGGGGTATTCCCGGAAAAAACTTTTTTTTTTTTTTTTTAGATCAACTGGCTCCAGAAATTAAACAGATTTGTAAATTTCTTCTATTAAAAAATCTTAATCTTTCCAATAATTATCAGCTGCTGAAGTTGAGTTGTTGTTTTCTGTCTGGCCACAGTGCTCTCTGCTGACATCTCTGCTTGTCTCGGGAAATGCACAGAGTAGAAGAGGTTTGCTATGGGGATTTGCTTCTAAACTGGGTGGTTTCCGAGACACATGTCATCAGAGAGCACTTAGACAGAAAAGAACAACTCAATTTCAGAAGCTCATAAGTACTGAAAGGATGAAGATTTTTTTTAATAGAAGTAATTTACAAATCTGTTTAACTTTCTGGAGCCAGTTGATATATATAAAAAAAACGTTTTTTCCCTGGATAACCCCTTTAAAGGGAACCTGACATCAGATTTTACCATATATAACCTGTTTGAAAGGTGTTCCCCGACAGCCTGTAAGTAGTCCCTTGGGTGGGAGCCACCTTTTCTAGTCCTGTCTTCTGTGGCTGTAATCACGCCCCCTCAGTGTGACTGACAGCCTGTGTCACCACTCTGAGAGATGGTGCAGGCTGTCAATCACGGTGAAGGAGCCATCCCAAGCAGACGGGACTAGAAGAGGATGGATCCCGCCCAGGGGACTAATAACGGACCGGCGGGGACACCTTTCAAACTTCACATGGTTGCCAGCAGAATTTTATCTTATATAACACATGGCAAAATATATGGTAAATTTTGCTGACAGTTTCCCTTTAAACATTTCACACCATATAGAAGGAAGCGGGAAATCAAACATTTATGTGCAAAAACATATTTAGAAAGATCTTTGGATGGATTAAAGGCATATTCCACAGGATAGGGGATAAGATGTCTGATCGTGGGGGGCCCGCTGCTGAGACCCCCCTTGATCTCCCTGCAGCACCCGCATTCAATGCGGGGACTGCGTCTCTAGTTTCGGAAACCTCTGGGTTTCCGGGACTGGGGTCCTGACGTCACGCCACGCCCCCTCCATTCATGTCTATGGGAGGGGGCGTGACGGCCGTCACGCCCCCTCCCATAGACATGAATGGAGGGGGCGTGGTGTGACGTCACGTCCCCAGTCCCGGAAACTTGGAGGTTTCTGAAACTGGAGATTCAGCACCCGCATTGAATTTGGTGCTACAGGGAGATCGCGGGGGTCTCAGCAGCGGGCCCCTCGCGATCAGACACCTTATCCCCTATCCTTTGGATAGGGATACAATATTTTTGCTCGGAATACCCCTTTAAGGAACGCAATACAAATAGCTAATTTTTATTTGTGCCTCTAAACATAAATATTAGTTTATTTTTTATTTATTTTTTATTTTTTTGTGATGTTAAAATTTTTTTTTTACAAATACTCACGGCTGTTCCAGTTCTCCACACTGACAAGTAATAATAATGTCCATCTTTTCTTGTCGCACTGTGCCAAAATTGAGCGGGCACCACAATAAGTGCCAGAATACAGTAAAAACCAGCAAGTCAGGAAGGGAATTCGCCTAAGCGCGCATTTTATTTACTCTTCCTTTCGATATTTTTTAGATACATACTGGCCCTCATTTACTATTCTAAATCCGACTTGTTTTGTCAGGTTTTTTTGGCGCATCTTTGTCTGCGAATCGTGCGCCAGTCTGCGACACGATGCAACATTTTTTCCCGACGGACCCGATGTGGATTCTCCCAAACCCGAAAAAGGGGCGTAACCCGACATTTCTGAGCTTTCCCACGTATTTATAAGGGTTTCCAACCCGAATTTGTTGAATTGTTGTGGATTTTTTCCCGACAACTCAGAGGAGTTGGAAACCAAAACCAACAAAAAGCAGTCGGGTAAGAAAGCAACATAGACTTACAACCCGATTTTCTAAGTAAATGAGGGCCAATGTGCTCCTCATCCTAATACATTTCTTGTTATCCCATAATTGAAATTCCCTCTACTTCCCTTTAAGAACCGGGCACACAATGACCTCCACGGAAAAATCCAACCTGGCATTAGGTTACTGTGAGGATTACCGCAGGTTTGGTGTTTCACAGGATATGAAGTGGTCATCTTATAGTTGACTCCTCGCGGCAAACCTTAGCATAGGCCGGAGCGGCGGATGAATGTGGATAATCCTTAACACTAATAGCTAAAACAGTCTAAAATAGTGCCCTCATATCTGTGTATGAAGTCAGGCAGCACTTATAGTGCCTACCGGGATTACCGTGACGTCAGTGGTCGCGAGCGTGCTGTTGGGTGCCTCTATCCTGGGTGACCTTAGCAGCTAAGTACAGTATCCTGTGATTTGGTGCCTTTACAAGACCCCTTAGAAAGTCATTATTTGTAAAGGATAAGAGCGTGTTATGACAGACGGTGCCTGCGAGTCTACATCTAACAATAAATCTCGCTTCTCCGCTCCCAAGACGCACGGGTCAGATGCCACCTGTTCCCCTTGTGCTCTCCATTCGCTGATATACATTAGCACGTTGCTCTTTTATTCGCCTGTAATATATATTTATAGGGCAACTTATATTCGACCGCAAGCGCAGGATCTGTGACTGGAGACGAAATGCGGATTAGAAAACGTGACATTTAATCTTTTACGCTGTAAGCAAACGATGCATTTGCTGATGGCTATAATCCTGTTTCTCTAATCTTATCCTGCACTATTTAAAAGGAAAGGCTTTTATTACATTGCAGTTTCGGATAATGCTAAGACTATTTTGGGAGGAAAAGTACTTTTACTACTTCAGCTTGATGGCAATGTATTACTTCCAATAAAATGGATTTAAAGGGGTACTCCACTGGAAAACAGTTATTTTAAATCAACTGGTGCCAGAAAGTTAAAGGAGTACTCCGGCGCGCACTTTTTTCATTGTATCCCGTCCGGGCTGCAAAATAAAAGAAAACACATTTTACCTGCCAACGAGCCCCCGGAGCTCCGGTACCGGTGTTCGGTCCCCGGGCTGTATTCTTCTTACTTCCGGTTAGCCCGGAACGTCACACGGAGCTTCAGCCTGTCCCGCCTCGGGCCAGTGATAGGCTGAAGCTCCGTGTGACGTGCCGGGCTAACAGGAAGTAAGAAGAATACAGCCCGGGGACCGAACACCTGTACCGGAGCTTCGGGGGCTCGTTGGCAGGTAAGATAAAGTGTGTTTTCTTTTATTTTGCAGCCCGGACGGGATAAAATGAAAAAAGTGCGCGCCGGAGTACTCCTTTAAAGGAAAACTGTCAGCTCCACCGCCCCCCTTCCCCAGGACTAACTAGCGGTACTGGCTGGTAGTGTGGGGGGCGCAAAACAGTTTGATGCCTACCGTGCCCGGAACCGTCCCACCGTTCAGCCGAAATCTTTGATTTTCTGTATATGCTAATTAGGTGCTAACTGGCACAGGCGGGGTTACTGGCACTCTGACGTCAGCGCCGCTCGTCCGAAGCGCCACCCAGCTCATCAATATTCCTCCCTCCACCTTTCCCTTTTCATTACAGAGTGGGGAGAGGAGGGAGAGGCAGAGTGAAGGGAGGAATATTGATGAGCTGGGCAGCACTGCGGCCAGCGGAGCTGACATCAGAGTGCCAGTAACCCCGGCCTGTGCCAGTTAGCAGCTATTTAGCATATACAAAAAAATGAAGATTTCGGCCAAACGGCGGGATGGATCCGGGCACGGTAGGCATCAAACTGATCAGCATCCCCCGCACTACCAGCCAGTGCCACTGGTCAGTTTTCCTTTAAACTGATTTGTAAACTACTTCTATTAAAAAAAATCGTAATTCTTCCAGTACTGATCAGCTGCTGTATGATCCACAGGAAGTTCTTTTCTTTTTGAATTTCCTATCTGTCGGACCACAGTGCTCTCTCCTGACACCTCTGTTCATGTCAGGAACTGTCCAGAGCAGGAGCAAACCCCCATAGAAAACCTATCCTGCTCTGGACAGTTCCTAAAATGGACAGAGGTGTCAGCAGAGAGCACTGTGGTCAGACAGAAAGGAAATTCAAAAATATAAGAACTTCCTTTGGATCATACAGCAGCTGATAAGTACTGGAAGGATTAAGATTTTTTAATAGAAGTAATTTGCAAATCTGTTTAACTTTCTGGCACCAGATGAATATTTTTTTTTTCCCAGCGGAGTACCCTTTCAATATGAGGCAACGTATACTTCCAATAATATGAAGAGAAGCAGTGCATCCAGCTCACCCCCGTACAAGACGACTAGAGCACGGATCCCAGTGCAGGACAACACTAGCATATCATAGTGAAAAGGAAGAAGTGGATCCAGCTCATCAGATGCTAAATGGTAGGATTTATTCCAGCATACCAACACACATAGGAACAGGTGGACGTCAGTCCACCTATTCCTATGTGTGTTGGTATGCTGGAATAAATCCTACCATTTTAGCATCTGATGAGTTGGATCCACTTCTTCCTTTTTATTATGATATGCTAGTCTACCTGTTCCTATGTGTGTTGGTATGCTGGAATAAATCCTACCATTTTAGCATCTGATGAGCTGGATCCACTTCTTCCTTTTTATTATGATATGCTAGTCTACCTGTTCCTATGTGTGTTGGTATGCTGGAATAAATCCTACCATTTTAGCATCTGATGAGTTGGATCCACTTCTTCCTTTTTATTATGATATGCTAGTCTACCTGTTCCTATGTGTGTTGGTATGCTGGAATAAATCCTACCATTTTAGCATCTGATGAGCTGGATCCACTTCTTCCTTTTTATTATGATATGCTAGTCTACCTGTTCCTATGTGTGTTGGTATGCTGGAATAAATCCTACCATTTTAGCATCTGATGAGTTGGATCCACTTCTTCCTTTTTATTATGATATGCTAGTCTACCTGTTCCTATGTGTGTTGGTATGCTGGAATAAATCCTACCATTTTAGCATCTGATGAGCTGGATCCACTTCTTCCTTTTTATTATGATATGCTAGTCTACCTGTTCCTATGTGTGTTGGTATGCTGGAATAAATCCTACCATTTTAGCATCTGATGAGTTGGATCCACTTCTTCCTTTTTATTATGATATGCTAGTCTACCTGTTCCTATGTGTGTTGGTATGCTGGAATAAATCCTACCATTTTAGCATCTGATGAGTTGGATCCACTTCTTCCTTTTTATTATGATATGCTAGTCTACCTGTTCCTATGTGTGTTGGTATGCTGGAATAAATCCTACCATTTTAGCATCTGATGAGCTGGATCCACTTCTTCCTTTTTATTATGATATGCTAGTCTACCTGTTCCTATGTGTGTTGGTATGCTGGAATAAATCCTACCATTTTAGCATCTGATGAGCTGGATCCACTTCTTCCTTTTCATTATGATATGCTAGTCTACCTGTTCCTATGTGTGTTGGTATGCTGGAATAAATCCTGCCATTTTAGCATCTGATGAGCTGGATCCACTTCTTCCTTTTTATTATGATATGCTAGTCTACCTGTTCCTATGTGTGTTGGTATGCTGGAATAAATCCTACCATTTTAGCATCTGATGAGCTGGATCCACTTCTTCCTTTTTATTGTGATATGCTAGTCTACCTGTTCCTTGTCTGTTTGTATGCTGGAATAAATCCTACCATTTTAGCATCTGATGAGCTGGATCCACTTCTTCCTTTTTATTATGATATGCTTGTCCACCTGTTCCTATGTCTGTTGGTATGCTGGAATAAATCCTACCATTTTAGCATCTGATGAGCTGGATCCACTTCTTCCTTTTTATTATGATATGCTAGTCTACCTGTTCCTATGTCTGTTGGTATGCTGGAAAAAATCCTACCATTTTAGCATCTGATGAGCTGGATCCACTTCTTCCTTTTCATTATGATATGCTAGTCTACCTGTTCCTATGTGTGTTGGTATGCTGGAATAAATCCTGCCATTTTAGCATCTGATGAGCTGGATCCACTTCTTCCTTTTTATTATGATATGCTAGTCTACCTGTTCCTATGTGTGTTGGTATGCTGGAATAAATCCTACCATTTTAGCATCTGATGAGCTGGATCCACTTCTTCCTTTTCATTATGATATACTTGTCTACCTGTTCCTATGTCTGTTGGTATGCTGGAATAAATCCTACCATTTTAGCATCTGATGAGCTGGATCCACTTCTTCCTTTTCATTATGATATGCTTGTCTACCTGTTCCTATGTCTGTTGGTATGCTGGAATAATTCCTACCATTTTAGCATCTGATGAGCTGGATCCACTTCTTCCTTTTCATTATGATATGCTAGTCTACCTGTTCCTATGTGTGTTGGTATGCTGGAATAAATCCTACCATTTTAGCATCTGATGACCTGGATCCACTTCTTCCTTTTTATTATGATATGCTAGTCTACCTGTTCCTATGTCTGTTGGTATGCTGGAATAATTCCTACCATTTTAGCATCTGATGAGCTGGATCCACTTCTTACTGTTCACTTCCAATAATAAGGTTTTAATATGAGTCAATATATGCTTTCTATTATATGATTTTAATATGAGGTGTTAATAATGTAATTTCTTGTATTCGATTTTACATGTTTTTTATCACCAACTGGTGCCAGAAAGTGAAACAGATTTGTAAATTACTTCTATTAAAAAATCTTAATCCTTCCAGTATTTGTTAGCTTCCAGTATTTGTTAGCTTCCTACGGAGGAATTCTTTTCTTTATGGAACACAGAGCTCTCTGCTGACATCATGAGCACAGTGCTCTCTGCTGACATCTCTGATAGCAAAAGAAAGAAAAAAGGAAATCTGCCCCCAAAATTAAAGGGGTTCTCCACTGAAAAATATTTTTCTTTAAATCAACTGATGCCAGAAAGAAACAGATTTGTAAAATAATTCTATTGAAAAATGTTAATTCTTCCAGTACTTATCAGCTGCTGTATGCTCCAGAGGAAGTTCTTTTCTTTTTGAATTTCTTTTCTGTCTGACCACAGGGCTCCTTGCTGACACGTCTGTCCATGTAAGGAACTGTCCAGAGCAGGAGATGTTTGCTATGGGAATTTGCTCCTGCTCTGGACAGTTCTTAAAATGGACAGAGGTCAGCAGAGAGCACTGTGGTCAGACAGAAAGGAAATTCAAAAAGAAAAGAACTTCCTCTGTAGTATACAGCAGCTGATAAGTACTGTAAGGATTAAGATTTTTAAATAGAAGTAATTTACAAATATGTTTAACTTTCTGGCACCAGTTGATTTAAAGAAAAATGTTTTCCAGTGGAGTACCCCTCCAATGGAGCACACTGCGTGGGCATGGCCAGCACTCCATTTACTGTTTATGGGGCTTCCGAACATTGCTGAGATCCGCTCCTGTGGATAGGGGCCAAGTAGTAGTAATACCTCTTCACCATCTAGTTTCCCGTGCCCTGTCAGCTTGATATGAGTTAACGTATATATATTCGATGTGGGATCAGCTTTATCCTTACATTATAGGGGATATTTATCAAAACCTGTACAAAGGAAAAGTTGCTTAGTTGCCCATAGCAACCAATCAGATTGCTTCTTTTATTTTGCAGAGGCCTTGTTAAAAATGAAAGAAGCGATCTGATTGGTTGCTATGTGCAACTGGGCAACTTTTCCTTTGCACAGGTTTTGATAAATCTCCCCCTATATGACTGCTATATGATGTTTCGAGCAGCTAAGTGCTCTTAGTCAGGCTATGACTAAGAGCACTTAACTGCTCGAAACTCGTCGGTCTGATGCGATTTGCGATCATGATGCCATGTACAGTGGTCCCTCAAGTTACAATATTAATTGGTTCCAGGACGACCATTGTATGTTGAAACCATTGTATGTTGAGACCAGAACTCTATGGAAACCTGGTAATTGGTTCTGAAGCCACCGAAATGTCATCCAAAAATAGGAAAAAGTGAGGATTAAAGAAAAATAAGTAGATAACTAATATAGATAAAGCAAGTCCTTACATTTAAAAGTAAGAAAGATCTGCTGGGAGCTGTAATCACTGTCTAGGTCAGTGTTTCCCAACCAGGGTGCCTCAAGCTGTTGCAAAACTACAACTCTCAGCAGGCCCGGACAGCCAACGGCTGTCCGGGCCTGCTGGGAGTTGTAGTTTTGCAACAGCTGGAGGCACCATGGTTGGGAAACAATGGTTTATCTAGAGGACAGGAGCTTCTTCAGGGTCCTATACAGTACACACAGTGTCCCAAATGGAGCCGCCCTTACTTGGTGCCCAAAAGGAGCAGGTAACCCTGGCACAGGTAAGGAGTAGTACAGAACTTGTAGTTCCTCCCTGTACTGTAGGGGGCTCTACCAGACACCAGTCCGTGCATATGCTTCAGTAATAGAGGGGTTTTACCAGTGAATGCCCATTCTCATTGGTCAGTAGATGGTGGTCTGGTATACTATTTGCTTATTTCAATTTTATTCCATAAGACGTTAAGCGGCAGTATCTTTTCACAATTTTTTAACATTTCTTACCACATAAATGGCGGTGAGAAATCAAATATTAACGTGGAAGATTTCTTACCACATAAATGGCGGTGAGAAATCAAATATTATTGTCAAGCAAACCTATTTAGATTTCTCTTGCATTTTGGATGGATTAATAAAGGCAATATAAATAGCTAATTTTTTTTTTTGATTGAAATGAATAGTATTAGTAAAAAATAGTAAGGGCTGCACTGCTTCAGGTGAAACAGACACTGGTGGTCTATAGGGTAACCCTTTGTATTCACAATGGAGATGAGGAGTGATCCTGGAATGGTAATTCCCTTACTGCTCATTTCTATAAACCCTTTTATGCCATAAAATACCATACAAAGCTTTAATATGAAATATGGCGTACTCACCGAAGCGTACACTCTTCCTTTGCTGTTCATTGCTACGAAAAGGTTTGTTTTCACACCAAACAAGCTTATAACCCCTCGTTCTACTGTTGAAATTTCTAAGAGACCTAAAACAAACAAATAAACTGTTAATACATATCACCCCTATATACTGTAATAATACAATACAAGGTTTATTTAGTATTTGACAATCACTGATTCAGGGGGGACAAGGTACGTGTCTCCCCTGCATATGAGCCACTTAGAATTAGTTTATAAAGAGTGCGTACTCTAAATATCATCGTTGCCCCCGTGCTTGGTGTCTACCTGTGTTCAGATACTTACCTCCTCAGCAGAAGGGTCTCCTTTCAAAGGACATTTCTATAAGAAGTGTAGCTTGGAGGAAGAGGCTGCTGGGCACATATATTGGGTGTTATAGGGAGGAGGCCAAGGTGCCAAGGCTACGGAAGCTAACAGAATCTTTGCCTTGGGTAAAGCTTAGCTACTGCTCTACTATAAGTCACCAACCAATGGTCGGCTAGAGCTTTTCAGCACTGGCAGAACAAAGCAATCATGGACTGTCCTACACCAAGTATGGACACTTGACCTCTTCTGGTCAATAAGATGTTCTGCTCATACCAGGGGAATTAGTTTAGTCAGATACGATACCTGTTTATCGATGGTTTCAGGTGTGCATCATTTATAAAGCATTGTATTTGTAAGAGTTCCCAGCTCCAAATTAACTTGTCCCAGGTCTCTGATTGCAGTACCATCACAGATAATGTTCTCCCCCATCACAGATAATGTTCTCCCCCATCACAGATAATGTTCTCTCCCCATCACAGATAATGTTCTCCCCATCACAGATAACGTTCTCTCCCCCATCACAGATAATGTTCTCCCCCATCACAGATAATGTTCTCCCCATCACAGATAATGTTATCCCCACCACAGATAATGTTCTCCCCCATCACAGATAATGTTCTCCTCCATCACAGATAATGTTCTCTCCCCCATCACAGATAATGTTCTCCCCCCCCCATCACACATAATGTTCTCTCCCCCATCACAGATAACATTCTCTCCCCCATCACAGATAATGTTCTTTCCCCATCACAGATAATGTTCTCCTTCATCACAGATAATGTTCGCTCACATCACAGATAATGTTCTCTCCCCATCACAGATAATGTTCTCCCCATCACAGATAATGTTATCCCCACCACAGATAATGTTCTCCCCCATCACAGATAATGTTCTCCCCCATCACAGATAATGTTCTCTCCCCCATCACAGATAATGTTCTCCCCCCCATCACACATAATGTTCTCTCCCCCATCACAGATAACATTCTCTCCCCCATCACAGATAATGTTCTCTCCCCATCACAGATAATGTTCTCCTTCATCACAGATAATGTTCGCTCACATCACAGATAATGTTCTCTCCCCATCACAGATAATCTTCTCCTTCATCACTGATAAAGTTCTCTCCCATCACAGATAATGTTCTCTCCCATCACAGATAACGTTCTCCTTCATCACACATAATGTTCTCTCCCATCACAGATAATGTTCTCCCTCATCACAGATAACGTTCTCTCCCCCATAACAGATAACATTCTCCTTCATCATAGATAATGTACTTCCCCCTCACAGATAATGTTCTTTCCCATCACAGATAACGTTCTCTCCCATCACAGATAACGTTCTCTCCATCATCACAGATAATGTTCTCCCCCATCAAAGATAACGTTCTCTCCCCATCACAGATAATGTTCTTTCTCATCACAGATAATGTTCTCCCCATCACAGATAATGTTCTCCCACATCACAGATAACGCTCTCTCTCCCATCACAGATAATGTTCTCTCCCATCACAGATAACCTTCTCCTTCATCATAGATAATGTACTTCCCCCTAACAGATAATGTTCTCATCCCATCACAGATAATGTTCTCCCCATCACAGATAACGTTCTCTCCCATCACAGATAACGTTCTCTCCCATCACAGATAATGTTTTCTCCCATCACAGATAATGTTCTCCTCCATCACAGATAATGTTCTCTCCCCCATCACAAATAATGTTCTCCCCCCCCATCACACATAATGTTCTCTCCCCCATCACAGATAATGTTCTCTCCCCCATCACAGATAATGTTCTCTCCCCCATCACAGATAATGTTCTCTCCCCCATCACAGATAATGTTCTCCTTCATCACAGATAACGTTCTCTCCCATCACAGATAATGTTTTCTCCCATCACAGATAATGTTCTCTCCCCATCACAGACAATGTTCTCTCCCATCACAGATAATCTTCTCCTTCATCACAGATAACGTTCTCTCCCCCATCACAGATAATCTTCTCCTTCATCACAGATAATGTTCTCTCCCCCATCACAGATAACGTTCTCTCCCCCATCACAGATAATGTCACAGATAATGTTCTCCTTCATCACAGATAATGTTCGCTCACATCACAGATAATGTTCTCTCCCAATCACAGATAATCTTCTCCTTCATCACAGATAATGTTCTCTCCCCATCACAGATAACGTTCTCTACCCCTTCACAGATAATGTTCTCTCCCATCACAGATAATGTTCTCTCCCATCACAGATAACGTTCTCCTTCATCACACATAATGTTCTTTCCCATCACAGATAATGTTCTCCCTCATCACAGATAACTTTCTCTCCCCATCACAGATAATGTTCTCTTCCCATAACAGATAACGTTCTCCTTCATCATAGATAATGTATTTCCCCCTCACAGATAATGTTCTCTCCCCATCACAGATAATGTTCTCTCCCCATCACAGATAACGTTCTCTTCCATCACAGATAACGTTCTCTCCATCATCACAGATAATATTCTCTCCCATCACAGATAATGTTCTCTCCCATCACATATAATGTTCTCCCCATCAAAGATAACATTCTCTCCCCCATCACAGATAATGTTCTCCCCCATCACAGATAACGTTCTCTCCCCATCACAGAAAATGTTCTCTCCCATCACAGATAATGTTCTCCCCATCACAGATAATGTTCTCTCCCATCAAAGATAACGTTCTCTCCCCCATCACAGATAATGTTCTTTCTCATCACGGATAATGTTCTCCCCCCATCACAGATAATGTTCTTTCTCATCACGGATAATGTTCTCCCCCCATCACAGATAATGTTCTCTCCCCCATCACAGATAATGTCACAGATAATGTTCTCTCCCCCATCACAGATAACGTTCTCTCCCCCATCACAGATAATGTCACAGATAATGTTCTCCTTCATCACAGATAATGTTCGCTCACATCACAGATAATGTTCTCTCCCAATCACAGATAATCTTCTCCTTCATCACAGATAATGTTCTCTCCCCATCACAGATAACGTTCTCTACCCCTTCACAGATAATGTTCTCTCCCATCACAGATAATGTTCTCTCCCATCACAGATAACGTTCTCCTTCATCACACATAATGTTCTTTCCCATCACAGATAATGTTCTCCCTCATCACAGATAACTTTCTCTCCCCATCACAGATAATGTTCTCTCCCCATAACAGATAACGTTCTCCTTCATCATAGATAATGTATTTCCCCCTCACAGATAATGTTCTCTCCCCATCACAGATAACGTTCTCTCCCCATCACAGATAACGTTCTCTCCCATCACAGATAACGTTCTCTCCATCATCACAGATAATATTCTCTCCCATCACAGATAATGTTCTCTCCCATCACACATAATGTTCTCCCCATCAAAGATAACATTCTCTCCCCCATCACAGATAATGTTCTCCCCCATCACAGATAACGTTCTCTCCCCATCACAGAAAATGTTCTCTCCCATCACAGATAATGTTCTCCCCATCACAGATAATGTTCTCTCCCATCAAAGATAACGTTCTCTCCCCCATCACAGATAATGTTCTTTCTCATCACGGATAATGTTCTCCCCCCCATCACAGATAATGTTCTTTCTCATCACGGATAATGTTCTCCCCCCATCACAGATAATGTTCTCTGCCATCACAGATAATGTTCTTTCCCATCACAGATAATGTTCTTCCCCATCACAGATAATGTTCTCCCCATCACAGATAATGTTCTCTCCCCATCACAGATTATGTTCTCTCCCATCACAGATAATGTTCTCCCCCATCACAGATAACGCTCTCTCCCCATCACAGATAATGTTCTCTCCCATCACAGATAATGTTCTCCCCCATCACAGATGATGTTCTTTCCCCATCACAGATAACGCTCTCTCCCCATCACAGATAATGTTCTCTCCCCATCACAGATAATGTTCTCCCCCATCACAGATAATGTTCTCTCCCCATCACAGATAACGCTCCCTCCCCCATCACAGATAATGTTCTCCCCCATCACAGATATTGTTCTCTCCCCATCACAGATAACGATCTCTCACCATCACAGATAACGCTCTCTCACCATCACAGATAATGTTCATCTCCCCATCACAGATAATGTTCTCCCCCCATCACAGATAATGTTCTCTCCCCCATCACAGATAATATTCTCCCCCCCATCACAGATAATGTTCTTCCCCATCGCAGATAATGTTCTCCCCCATCACAGATAATGTTCTTCCCCATCGCAGATACTGTTCTCTCCCCCATCGCAGATAATATTCTCCCCCATCACAGATAATATTCTTCCCCATCACAGATAATGTTCTCTCCCCCATCACAGATAATGTTCTCTCCCCCCATCACAGATAACATTCTCCTTCATCACAGATAACGTCCCCCCCATCACAGATAATGTTCTTCCCCATCACAGATAATGTTCTCTCCCCCATCACAGATAATGTTCTCTCCCCCCATCACAGATACCATTCTCCTTCATCACAGATAACGTTCTCCCCCCCCCCCCCCCCCCCCCCCATCACAGATAACTTGTGGCTATTTTTTCAATCTGGCTGACCAATAAATTGGTTTGATTTCCTCCTCTTGGTAAAATGGTAAGACCAACATCCAGCAATAAGATGATTTTAAATGTATAAAACTACTGATAAAAATTATTCTTTTTTCCATGGCTTAAAATTTCTGGAAATATATATATATGTATATATATATATATATATATATATATATATATTTTTTTTTTTTTTTTTATATATATATATATATATTTTCCCTAAAAATTAAATATTTCCTAACTATTTGCATGCTTTTGTGTAGATCTAGAGTGGTCACCACTGTTAAATAGCAATGTACTATACAGGAGAAGGTGGATGCTGTTGGTCCGTGGGCAACAGTGTGTCTATGAAGAGTAGGACATGGGGACATCGGTCGGACATTGGTCAGACATCGGTCGGACACTGTATTAAGAGTGTTCACACCCCGACTGATTAACCAAACGAAACACGAGTTGTGCCAAAGGCTGTCCAGGCATGCTGGGAGTTGTAGTTTTGCAACAGCTGGAGGCACCCTGGTTGGGAAACACTGCTGTAGACTATAACCATATGTTATACGGCACTCTATGAATGAATATATTACCAATATTGCCAACCTATAAACAATTGCTGGTAACTGCCATGTATATCACTATACCCGTACACCCCCTCCTTCCCAAATACACACCCCGTGACCTACATCAACCATCACGTGACAAAAAGCCTTAGGTCATGTTCACACATATGGGGAGATTTATCAAAACCTGTGCAGAGGAAAAGTTGCTGAGTTGCCCATAGCAACCAATCAAATCGTTTCTTTCATTTTTGAAAAGGCATATGATTGGTTGCTATGGGCAACTCAGCAACTTTTCCTCTGGACGGGTTTTGATAAATCTCCCCCATGGTTTTTGGTAGAGGGTCCCATCTTTTCACCCTGGAAAAAAACGTACATCTAAAAACCTTTTTGTGAAGCAGTTGCCCATAGCAACCAATCAGATTCTAGCTTTCAGTTTCCAAAGGCCTTTCTAAAAATGAAAAGAGCAATCTGATGGATTGGTTGCTATAGGCAACTGCTGATAAATCTTGATAAATCTCCCGCAGCGAGTGAACTACCAGCTGTTTTTCTATTCAGTTCCATTGAACTGAAAAAGACGGCCATTTTTTGCCGTCTTTTGTACCGTAAAAATGACTAAATATGTGCCGTCTTTATTGTGACAGAAGAAGGCTGAAAAAATGATGTATGAACATAGCCCTATACTAAAAAAATATATTAAGACACCTCTCTGCTGAAAGTCAGGTCCAGGGTAGAGATCTGCAGAAAACAGCCCATTGGCTGTACCCCATATAGTGCCCACCAGTGCCCTATGTAAAGATAATGCCATGCCAGGTGTACTGTACTTACTCCTGTGTAATACTTGATGATGCCACCATATACTGTCTGATTCGAGTCCATACTGCCCAACAGTGCCCTGTGCATGTATATAATGGCATGTATTGTACTGCGTAGATTGTACTACATGGCTTATCTATAGTACATGGGAGTACATATATGCCATTTAGTAACATAGAAAAGCTAGGTAAACCAGCTTTTTTTTTCAGGCTCCAGAATGGCATATCTGCTAAGTAGAGAAACCACATGGCCACCATGACTTGCCCAGAATGTTTGTGGGATTGGACACACATGTTGCCAGAGCAGACGAGAGTGGAACACGCACGTATCGGGAGCTTGTGGTAATGGCCAGAAATGAATCCAAATAAAATAGAAAGAAATCCAATCTGCAGGTATCATGTTATAGAGCAGGAGGAGCTGAGCAGATTATATATACAATATAGTACAATCTGCAGGTATCATGTTATAGAGCAGGAGGAGCTGAGCAGATGATATATACAATACAGTACAATCTGCAGGTATCATGTTATAGAGCAGGAGGAGCTGAGCAGATTATATATACAATACAGTACAATCTGCAGGTATCATGTTATAGAGCAGGAGGAGCTGAGCAGATTATATATACAATACAGTACAATCTACAGGTATCATGTTATAGAGAAGGAGGAGATGAGCAGATGATATATACAATACAGTACAATCTACAGGTATCATGTTATAGAGCAGGTGGAGCTAGGCAGATGATATATAGAATACAGTACAATCTGCAGATATCCTGTTATAGAGCAGGAGGAGCTGAGCAGATTATATATACAATACAGTACAATCTGCAGGTATCATGTTATAGAGCAGGAGGAGCTGAGCAGATGATAATACAATACAGTACAATATGCATGTATCATGTTATAGAACAGGAGGAGCTGAGTAGATGATATCTACAATACAGTACAATCTGCAGGTATCATGTTATAGAGCAGGAGAAGCTGAGCAGATTATATATACAATACAGAACAATCTGCAGGTATCATGTTATAGAGCAGGAGGAGCTGAGCAGATGATATATACAATACAGAACAATCTGCAGGTATCATGTTAAAGAGGAGGGGGAGCTGAGCAGATGATATATACAGTACAGTACAATCTGCAGGTATCATGTTATAGAGCAGGAGGAGCTGAGCAGATGATGTATACAATATAGTTCAATCTGTAGGTATCATGTTATAGACAGGAGGAGATGAGCAGATGATATATACAATACAGTACAATCTGCAGGTATCATGTTATAGAGCAGGAGGAGCTGAACAGATTATATATACAATACAGTACAATCTGCAGGTATCCTGTTATAGAGCAGGAGGAGCTGAGCAGATTATATATACAATACAGTACAATCTACAGGTATCATGTTATAGAGAAGGAGGAGATGAGCAGATGATATATACAATACAGTACAATCTACAGGTATCATGTTATAGAGCAGGTGGAGCTAGGCAGATGATATATAGAATACAGTACAATCTGCAGATATCCTTTTATAGAGCAGGAGGAGCTGAGCATATGATATATAGAATACAGTACAATCTGCAGGTATCATGTTATAGAACAGGAGGAGCTGAGCAGATGATATCTACAATACAGTACAATCTGCAGGTATCATGTTATAGAGCAGGAGAAGCTGAGCAGATTATATATACAATACAGAACAATCTGCAGGTATCATGTTATAGAGCAGGAGGAGCTGAGCAGATGATATATACAATACAGTACAATCTGCAGGTATCATGTTATAGAGCAGGAGGAGCTGAGCAGATGATATATACAATACAGTACAATCTGCAGGTATCATGTTATAGAGCAGGAGGAGCTGAGCAGATGATATATACAATACAGTACAATCTGCAGGCATCATGTTATAGAGCAGGAGGAGCTGAGCAGATGATATACACAATACAGTACAATCTGCAGGTATCATGTTATAGAGCAGGAGGAAATGAGCATATGACATATATAATACAGTACAATCTGTAGGTGTCATGTTATAGAATAGGAGGAGCTGAGCAGATGATTTATACAATACAATCTGTAGGTGTCATGTTATAGAGCAGGAGGAGCTGAGCAGATAACATGCACAATACAGTACAATCTTCCAGTATTGTGTTATAGAGCAGGAGGAGCTGAGCAGATTGATATATAGAATACAGTGCAACCTGCAGGTAACTTTATAGAGGAGGAGGAGCTGAGCAGATGATATATACAATACAGTACAATCTGCAGGTATCATGTTATAGAGCAGGAGGAGCTGAGCAGAGGATATATACAATACAGTACAATCTGCAGGTATCATGTTATAGAGCAGGAGGAGCTAAGCAGATTGATATATAGAATACAGTGCAACCTGCAGGTAACTTTATAGAGGAGGAGGAGCTGAGCAGATGATATATACAATACAGTACAATCTGCAGGTATCATGTTATAGAGCAGGAGGAGGTGAGCAGAGGATACATACAATACAGTACAATCTGCAGGTATCATGTTATAGAGCAGGAAGAGCTGAGCAGATGATACATACAATATAGTATACCCAATCTGCAGGTATCATTTTATAGAGAAGGAGCTGAGCAGATGATATATACAATACAGTACAATCTGTTATAAAGCAGGAGGAGCTCTAAAACAGCTCCTCCTGCTCTATAACATAATGCCTGCAAATTGTACTGTGTTGTATATATCATCTGCTCATCTCCTCCTGCTCTATAATATGATACCTGCAGATTATACTCTATTGTATATATTATCTGCCCTGCTCCTCCTGCTCTATAACATGAAACCTGCTGATTTTATTCTATTGTAAATATCATCTGCTCAGCTCCTCCTGCTCTTTAACATGATACCTGCAGATTGCACTGTATTGTATATATCATATGCTCAGCTCCTCCTGCTCTATAACATGATACCAGCAGATTGTACTGTATTGTATATATCATCTGCTCAGCTCCTGCTGCTCTATAACATGATACCTGCTAATTTTACTGTATTGTATATATCATCTGCTCAGCTTCTCCTGCTCTATAACATGATACCTGCAGATTGTACTGCATTGTATATATCCTCTTCACAGCTCCTGCTGCTCTATAACATGATACATGCAGATTGTACTGTATTGTATATATCATCTGCTCAGCTCCTCCTGCTCTATAACATGACACCTGCAGATTGTACTGTATTGTATATATCATCTGCTCCGCTCCTCCTGCTCTATAACATGATACCTTCAGATTGTCCTGCATTGCATATATTCTCTTCACAGCTCCTCCTGCTCTATAACATGTTACCTGCAGATTGTACTGCATTGTATATATCATCTGCTCAGCCCTTCCTGCTCTATAACATGATACCTGCAGATTGTACTGTATTGTATATATCATCTGCTCAGCTCCTCCTGCTTTATAACATGATACCTGTAGATTGTACTGTATTGTATATATCATCTGCTCAGCTCCTTCTGCTCTATAACATGATACCTGCAGATTGTACTGTATTGTATATATTATCTGCTCAGCTCCTCCTGCTTTATAACATGATACCTGTAGATTGTACTGTATTGTATATATCATCTGCTCAGCTCCTTCTGCTCTATAACATGATACCTGCAAATTGTACTGTATTGTATATATCATCTGCTCAGCTCCTCCTGCTCTATAACATGATGCCTGCAGATTGTACTGTATTGTATATATCATCTGCTCAGCTCCTCCTGCTCTATAACATGATACCTGCAGATTGTACTATATGGCATATATCCTCTGCTCAGCTCCTCCTACTCTTTAACATGATATCTGCAGATTGTACTGTATTGTATTTATCATCTTCTCAGCTCTTCCTGCCTTATAACATGATACCTGCAGATTGTACTGTATTGTATATATCATCTGCTCAGCTCCTCCTGCTCTATAACATGATGCCTGCAGATTGTACTATATTGCATACATCCTCTGCTCAGCTCCTCCTACTCTATAACATGATGCCTGCAGATTGTACTGTATTGTATATATTATTTGCTCAGCTCCTCCTGCTCTATAACATGATACCTGCAGATTGTACTGTATTGTATATATCATCTGCTCAGCTCCTCCTGCTCTATAACATGATACCTGCAGATTGTACTGTATTGTATATATCATCTGCTCAGCTCCTCCTGCTCTATAACATGATACCTGCAGATTGTACTGTATTGTATATATCATCTGCTCAGCTCTTCCTGCTCTATAACATGATACATGCACATTGTACTGTATTGTATATATATATATATATATATATATATATATATATATATATCATCTGCTTAGCTCCTCCTGCTCTATAACATGTAATCACAGAGTTACTGTTACTTTTATGCTGAATGACTGTGGGGCATTCCTCGAAGTATAGGTACTTAACACTTAGATGCCCCTGTGGGTTCTCCCTATTGAACTATGCTGCTGTAAGTTTGGTTCAGTAGAACCATACATGATCTGGATGTTACAGTAGCATGCCGCCCAACTTTTCGGATGTTTGAAGCAGGACATTTATGGTCCATTGAATGAAAGATCAATTTTTTCAGGTATATCTAGTTTTTAATTTAAATATTTAATAAACATTTTTATAATTCAGATAACCAACAGGTAGAAGAAAGAATGCGGCAGCTCATCAAATTGCTTCGGGCTTCTTTTATTGTGTGCGGGTGAATCAGCAAGTACACATACAGAGCATTTTTATCATTCAAATTGAACCAAATGATGGAAACAATATGATTGGGTATCTAATAAATAGATAGGAATAATAAAGATAACTTCTGGGGCAGTATATTAAATTTATTATTGCATATTTATTGTTCAGATGTAAAAGAGAAACATGGAGCAAAGAGGAAAGGTGGAGACTGTACGTCCAAAAAAGGGCCACATTGGAGGTAGGCTGTATATGATAGGTACTATACACCCATATGAATGCTACCTAAACACCTAGTAAAATGCATAAATTATACCATAAACCATCAAATAAATAAACTAACTCATATAGACCCATAAATAATGTTCCCAAAATATATAAACATATAAAATGTGTGTAAATATATAAATAACAATATATGTATAGAAATATATATTGTATAAACCTATCCCAATTTTTCAACCAAACAAGTAACATATACTACGGTTATTTTATATTGATAGATTTTAGGCTAATGCAAGGTGGCATTAATAATAGCCATATGTAACCCAAATTATGTTCAACAAGTGTTTGTTAATTTTTTTTCAAAATCTTATTTTAAAATTAATTAAATTAATTAATGAATAAAAGCACCATTGTTTGTTTATTAGGATTATTTTAGTGATTATGTAAAGAATTTTGAGCAAGTAAATGAATATATGAAGAAAAAAAGAGATAATCATAATAAATATAAAAAAAAAAAGGAATTCTTAAAAAAAATATTATAATAATAGTAGTAATAATAACATAAATAATTATTAAAAATTAAAAATAATAATAATAGCAGTAATAATAACAGAAATAATTAATAATAATTGAAGTATTACTGATAACAATAATAAAATACAACAATAATAATAAAATTATAGAAGTTATTCAACAATAATCCAGAATATGATGATAATATTATTATTAATAATAATAATAATAAATTAAAAAGTAATACTAAAAATTACGATAATCATTGAAAAATCTAAAATTATGATAAAAAAATTAAATTTTAATAATATATCAGATTATTATTAATATTATTAATAATAATAAATATCTTAGTAATAATAATAATAATTATCATTATTATTAATAATAACAATAATAATAGAAATAATGATAAGAAATATTATTAATATTATTATATATAAAAAAATGTAAGCATGAATAGCAGGTCTGGAATTCCTTAACCATCCATTATATGTCTTACTGATGTAATTATTATTGAACCCACTAAAGAGCTCCATTTTACATGCATGACCTTATTTTCGCATTGAATTTCAGGCTGTAACTCACTATATGGACTTTCACTGTGTACGCCATTTATCCTTCCATCTGGGAGGACCTGCAGGTGAAACCCAATTCCGACGTTGCAGTAAAGCCTCCGTTGCCTCTTAATTCCCTGCAAATAATCGCTCTTCCACTTTGCATCCAATTTGTCGGAAGACATTCCAATTGACCTGGAGAACAACGATTCCCATGTCCTTTCCTGTAATGTTCCATTAGCCCTGTAGGGTATATAGGGTATAGGGTATGACAAAACAAAGTCTCCCACAAAACCCAGCAGAAGGAAAACAGGCAACGTCCAGTGAATTCTGTCTCCGTAGGACATAGTGATGAGTAGTCTTTGTGCAACGGCCATCCGGTTCACCTTCTGGACACGTGGTCAGAATTAATGGCCCTAAAAATACCGCCCTCCTTGTTTTTCTCTCTTCAGCATGGCGGTGGGAGCTTATTTTTGGAAGGCAGATAGGGATTGCTGACATGAAACCGAAGCCTGGGAGAAAATGAGTAGAGAATACGTAGAGGCCAGCAAACAGAAAAGTGGTGGGGACCATGTTTTGTAGCTCTCGAGTACTAGTGGGCAGCCAGATATATTTGCTCGGCCTATCTTTATACTTCAGAGGCCGTCCTATACCCATGTCATCCTGACATCAACAACATGCCAATGACAGACCAGCTCGAGACAAGGACTCTCATCACTAACCTGCGCTGATGAGACCTCGGATGGTCGTCCCATAAGAGATACCAAAGCTGGAATGAATTACATGGGACGACTTTCGGGAAAATGTTATATCTGAAGGGGAGATCCAAGGACCAAATTGGTTGAATGGTCATATGTCTGACAGGCAGTTTCCTTATTTAGAGTGCAAGAAGCTATAACCGTTCTTCACCTCATCCCTTAGCAATGATAATCCTGCGAGCACTTCCTCATCAGTATGTTCACTCAGTTAACATTAGGAAAACCCAATAGCAGAGACAAGGCATGGGAAAGCCAAGGGGGAACTGTACGCCGCCATCCCCAGCACCGGCGCAGCAATAAATTCACACTTATAATTGTTCCGGAATGAGGCGGTCACTGCGAGGGATTATTACATTTAGGCTCTCACAGCGAGCAAACGTTTTCCCGTTTGTATAATACTGACATGAACGTCCAGCAGAAGTTTTACTCCCTGGGGAAAGAAAGAAGCTTCTTGCATGTAAAGGATATTTAGAGGCTGTCACATAATATAGCAACCGAGGATCAGCTGCTTCCTACCACGTGGGGGTTACGAATTCATAATACAGATGTAACGCATGACGCCCGCAGCCGGGACGCTGCTGAAGAGGTTCGATGTTTCAATTCAAAGTTCAGCAACTCAATTCCTAACTGTTCTCAAGATATCTGCTTGCCGTCAGTGAATGGGAACATTTATGCCTTCATGTTGAAAATGCAGTCCGATCTATAGGCAGCATTTTATAGAGCGGAAGGAGCGGAGCAGATCGATATACATGTTTGTGGGAAAACATTCGGGAATAACTAGTAATATAGTCAGCTTGATTTCTGCTCATTCTGGGTTTAAAGGGGTACTCCGATGCCCCAGCATTCGGAAAGTTTAGTTCCGAACGCTGGGTGTGGGCTGCGGGGTCGTGACATCATGGCCATGCCCCCTCAATGCAAGTCTAAGGGAGGGGGCGTACGCCCCCTCCCATAGACTTGCATTGAGGGGGTGTGGCGGGATGACACACGGGGCGTGGCCGTGATGTCGCGACCCCGGAGCCCACTAGATGTTCTGAACGCTGAGGCAGTGGAGTACCCCTTTAAGAGTCCAGTGGGTGATGTTCTGAACGCTGGGGTAGTGGAGTACCCCTTTAAGAGTCCAGTGGGTGGTTCTATGAAGTGATTGACAGATTTCCCCCTATTCGACCATACACAGCCCACTGAATCAAATTAGTCTGCATGGCTGTCGTCCCAGAATGAACCCTCTTCTTAAAGGGGTATTTCAGGAAAAAAGTTTTTTTTTTTTTTTTTTTTTTTTTTAACATCAACTGGCTCCAGAAAGTTAAACAGATTTGTAAATGTAAAATCTTAATCCGTTCAATAATTATCAGCTGCTGAAGTTGAGTTGTTCTTTTCTGCCTGGCAACAGGGCTCTCTGCTGACATCTCTGCTTGTCTCGGGAACTGCACAGAGTAGAAGAGGTTTGCTATGGGGATTTGCTTCTACTCTGGACAGTTCCCGAGACAGGTGTCATCAGAGAGCACTTAGACAGAAAAGAACCATTCAGCATCAGCAGCTCATAAGTACTGAAAGGATTAAGATTTTTTAATAGATGTAATTTACAAATCTGTTTAACTATATATATATATATTTTTTTTTTCCTTCTAGATAACCCCTTTAAGATGATGCACAAGAAAGCATCGGAACAGTTTGCTGTTGACAAGCAGACTAAGGACATGCATTACTGGAACCATGTGGTCCGATGAGACCAAAATAAACGTATTTGATTCAGAAGGTGTCAAGCGTGTGCGGTGCCAACCAGGTGAGGAGTACAAAGACAAGTGTGACTTGTGCGTGGTGGTGGGAGTGTCATGGTCTGGTGCATGAGTGCTGCTGCCATTGAGGGAACCATGAATGCCAACATGTACTGTGATATACTGAGGCAGGACATGATCCCCTCCCTTGGTAGACTGGGCCAAAGGGCAATATTCCTACATTATAATGACCCCAAACACCTCCAAGATGACCACTGCCTTGCTAGAGAAGCTGAGGGTAAAGGTGATGGACTGGCCAAGCATGTCTCCAGACCCAAACCCTATGGAGCATCATCCTCAAAAAGAATGTGGTGGAGCACAAGGTCTCTAACATTCACCAGCTCCATGATGTCGTCATGTCATGGAGGAGTGGGAGAGGACTCCAGTGACAACCTGTGAAGCTCTGGTACCTCCATACCCAAAAGGCTTAAATGGGCACTGTCACCAACTTTATTTTTTGATATGTTGTGGTACTTATGTACTACAACATATCTCTAATATACTTTTATTATTATTTTTTTAATTAAAATAGTTTAATTTACATTTGAAAACCGGCCACTAGGGGGTCTCCCTCCTAGTGGCCGGCTGCAGCCTGGCGTGACGTCACGCCTGAAAAAGGACTGATGCGGCCGGGCGTCGGTCCTTTTTCATTCAGCCTGCGCTCGCTCCCTGCCTGTCAATAAGACAGGCAGGGAGCGAGCGCATTGGCTCCCCGGCCACTCCTCCCGCACATCGCCGCCGCCTCGTCGCCGCCGCTGTCCCTGCACGCCTGCTGCCGGACTCTGCAGTAAGTGTAATGGGGGGGGGGGGGGGTGTTGTGATGGAGGGAACGGGGTATGGCGCAGGG
Organism: Hyla sarda; assembly: GCF_029499605.1. Classification (NCBI taxonomy): domain Eukaryota; kingdom Metazoa; phylum Chordata; class Amphibia; order Anura; family Hylidae; genus Hyla; species Hyla sarda. Next base: position 395,548,284 of record NC_079192.1, on the reverse strand, counting down.
GGGGGGTGAGGGAGACGGGCTAGCGCCGCATGTAACTAATAGTTTCTCTACACAGGGTGCCTCCAGCTGTTTCAATACTACAACTCCCAGCATGCCCTGACAGCCAATAGATGTCAGGGCAAGCTGGGAGTTGTAGTGATGAAACAGCTGGAGGCAGCCTGTGTAGATGAACTAAGGGCGGAAGTGTCGGCCCCAACAGGCATCAGTGACGTGGTGCCTGCTGGGGAAGTCTGCCTGGTAGTGAGCACACTGCCAGGCAGACAAAAGGCATTTTTAATATAGTAAAAATAAAAATTAAAAGCAGGGAGGGGGTTAGGGATAGATTGGCAATAGGCAGGGACAGAAAAAAAAATAGGATGGTGGGAGCTACCCTTTAAAGAGGTACTCCGCTGCTCAGTGTTTGGAGCAAACTGTTCCGAACGCCGGCGCCGGGAGCTCGTGATGTCATAGACCCGCCCCCTCATGATGTATTGCCCTGCCCCCTCAATGCAAGTCTATGGGAGGGGGCGTGACTTGCTGAAAGGTTTCTCAACGGATTTCAACTGATCAGACTTTCTCTGATACAATTTTTTTTTAGGAACTCTTCTCATAAAAGGGTTTCCCAAATAAACCATTTTGAAGGGTCTCTAAGGCTTCTTTCACATTACAAAATTACTCTGTCTTAAAGATCCGTACAAAGTTCCGTCTGAAAATCAGCTGAAAATGGTAGTTACAAAATCCTATACGGCCGCTGGAAAATCCCATTATACTCTATGTGATTTTTCTAATAGCCGTTTTAACCTGTTAAAGTCCGTTATTAATAACGGCCGATAGTAACGGGAGAAATAGTGAATTTTTGGAACACAGTGCTCTCTGCTGACATCATGACGACCACAGTGCTCTCTGCTGACATCTCTGTCCATTTTAGGAACTGTCCAGAGCAGCATATGTTTGCTATGGGGATTTTTGTTTTCTCCTACTCTGGACAATTCCTAAAATGGACAGAGATGTCAGCAGAGAGCACTGTGTTCCAAAAAGAAAATAATTTCCTCTGTAGTACAGTGGTCCCTCAACATACAATGGTAATCCGTTCTAAATGAACCATCGTTTGTTGAAACCATCGTATGTTGAGGGACCTGTGCAAAGTAAAGTATAGGGCAGTGGTCTACAACCTGCGGACCTCCAGATGTTGCAAAACTACAACACCCAGCATGCCCGGACAGCCAACGGCTGTCCGGGCATGCTGGGAGTTGTAGTTTTGCAACATCTGGAGGTCCACAGGTTGAAGACCACTGTTAGAGGAAGTTGTACTCACCTGTCCCCGCCGCTCCGGACCGTCACCGCTCGTCACCGCTGCCCTGGATGTCGCCGTCCATCGCGTCCCCAACGCTCCGGCAAGGCCTCTGCCTCCCCGGCATCCTCGCTCTCCGTCGCCGCCATCACGTCGCTACGCACGCCGCTCCTATTGGATGACGGGACAGCGTGCGCAGCGACGTGATGGAGAGCGCCGACGATGCAGGGGATCCCAAAGAGGACGCGCCGGAGCCCCGAGGACAGGTAAGTGATCGTCAGCGGACCACACGGGGCACCGTAAACGGCTATCCGGTGGCAGCTGAAGCAGTCTACGCTGCCGGATAGCCGTTTATGCGATGGCCCCGACATACAAAAGCATCGTATGTTGATGCTGCCTCTGAGAGGCCATCGTATGTTGAAATGATCGTATGTCGGGGCCATCGTAGGTCGAGGGGTCACTGTATTCAGCAGCTAAGAAGTACTGGAAGGATTAAGATTTTTTTTATAGAAGTCATTTACAAATCTGTTTTACTTTCTGGCACCAGTTGATTAAAAAAAAAAAAAAAAAAAAAAGTTTTCCACGGAATACCCCTTTAAGGTCAAGGAAAGAGCAATCAGCAATAGGAATGCTTCAGATGTCAGGGCTGATGACTTACTTTGGGCTTAGGCCCCTCAATGTTCGGAGATGAGTCGATGATACAGGTGAAACGGGAGCATCTCTTGGCACAACGCCACTTCTTCATGTAGCCAGAACCTTAAATCACATGTATGTAATGAAGTGGCCTGGAAGCATGTGAGCGCCTCCGTCCGGGATGATGGGTTCTGATTGATAGACATGGAAAGTATTCCTTTGATGTTGCGCGGCCTGAGACAAAATCATGTATCTGCCACAGTGTAAATACCTCCCATCACTGCTGTAAAATTAGAACAGAAAGGCCACTTATCCCAAGGACCATCAGAAAAACAGAAGTTACGTGCGCGGCCGGTCCCCATTGATATTCTTTGTGGCCTGAAAAACAGCTGTGCCCCCTACCATTAATTATACACTATACATTACAGGGGTCTCGGGTGTAACCGGATACTCAGCATTGGGACCAGATATTGGAGAATAAGATCAATGGGAATATCCAAGTAACTAATACAAAGGAAAAACCTATAAAAACATAAACATGCATTCATATACACAATCTAAAGAAAAGGTTGAGTATTTTTGTGAATATTTTGCTTTACTTTTTCGTGCACTGATTCCCAGTGATATCTGATTCTTTTTGTCCAGTCTTTCCTGTACTCGTCCAGCGTAGAGCTAGATCTCTAGATTCTCCCAAAATGAGTATTCGTGTATTTTCAATACAGATAGACTCCTCTGGAAGCAGATAAAAAAGGGTACTAAAAAAATTTAAAAAAAAGCAACTGGTGCTAGAAAGTTATACAGATTTGGAAATTACTTCTGTTTAAATATTGTAATCCTTCCAGTACTTATCAGCTGCTGTATGCTCCAGAGGAAGTTGTATAGTTCTTTCTAGTCTGACCACAGTGCCACCTCTGTCCATGTCAGGAACTGTCCTTAGAATGAGCAAATCCCCATAGTAAACCTTTCCGAACAGTTCCTGACACAGACAGAGGTGGCAGCAGAGAGCACTGTGGTCATATTTGAAAGAACTACACAACTTCCTCAGGAGCATACAGCATCTGATAAGGACTAGAAGGATTAAAGGGGTACTCCGCCGCTAGACATCTTATCCCCTATCCAAAGGATAGGGGATAAGATGTCTGATCGCGGGGGGTCCCGCTGCTGCTGCACCCGACATTCATTTAGAGCGTCAGGTGCAGCGCCGAAGCACTAGTCATGACCACGCCCACTCAATGCAAGTCTATGGGAGGGAGTGTGACGGCTGTCATGCCCCCTCCCGTAGACTTGCATTGAGGGGGCATGACCTTGACGTCACGAGCCTCCGCCCTGCATTGCCAGTCATCCAGCACAGAGCAAAGTTCACTCTGTGCACCGGATGTCTGGGGTGCCCGCAGCCGAGATTGCAGGGGTCCCCAGCGGATGGAACCCCTCGATCAGACATCTTATCCCCTATCCTTTGGATAGGGGATAAGATATCAAGGAGTGAAGTACCCCTTTAAGATTTCTAAACAGAAGAAATTTAGAAATCCTTATAACTTTGTGGCACCAGTTGATAAGAATTTTTTTTCCCTCTGGAGTACCCCTTTAATACTTATAGAAACAAAGATTGGAGCTTAATGAAATCTCACACCACCCCCACCCCTACCCCACACACCCCTGACCATATGTATACTGTAGAGAAGCCACCAGCCAGTGTTCAATTTCCCAGCAGCACGTCCAGAGGAGAAATGAGGCTTTAGGCAATTTTCCATCAAATAAATTGTCTGTCATGTGACGTGTAGATCTGCTGGGACCATCATAGAACAATAGGGTTAGCTTAAGTAGGAGGTCATCAATGAGTGTTCAAATTCCTGCAGTGCCTCCAGAGGGGAAATAAGGTATTACACAGTTTTCAATTCATGGGCTGGGATGTGATGTATGGACCTGCTGGCACCATCAGTGTGCAATCTGGAGATGCCTATACACATTCAGATTTGACTGAAACTGGTGGGATCCATTGCCATTAATCTGATGTAGGTATTTAGTTGTCTGACTAGACTCAAAATCTGCATCAGGGCCCTCCACCTTCCATATACCATTTATAACAGTGGTCCTATGGTTCAAGAGATTTTCTTCCATTGGAAATTGGGCTTGTACCTGTTATGACAACATACCACAATCCTTTTACCCACTGGCTCTATGTAGCCATGTACAGTATGCAAATGAGTATTGTTGTGCTGGTGCAAGGACCGCTAGGACCACTTAGTGGACGTCAGTTCTCTCTGCAGAGTTTAGAATCAGAATTTCCACAGCAATTGTGCAACAATGGGAGTCTGCAGCAACGGAGTTTCCAAGCTGAATTTTTCCATCAGATTCCGCTCAAAAATTCTGCCATGTGATTGGGTCTGTTGAGTTGTCCAAATTAAAATTCAATATATTCTCAGTTTTTTCCCTGAAAATGACCAATACTGGTGTCACTAGAATTGAGCGAATCTTCACTAAGAGCACAATCTATCAATAAATTGACTGTTGAATCATTCAGCCTTGTAAAATATTTTGATTCTCCAAAGAAGTCTCACTTTCAGTAAGACGTTTACAAGACTAAATTCATTTAATTCATTAGATTCGGGTTCGGAAAATCTTTCTGTCAATTTTTTCAACTCTAGTGGTCACCCAACCTTCCGAGACTCAAGAAGACAAGAATAAGTTCTGCTCACTACTGGTAGTAGGGATGTATCACTGCCAAATTAGGTCGATTTGCTATGAAAAACCCCTTAAAAAATGAGATTCAACCTCTATAGTAGATGAAATTGTAACGGTCATGGATGTGGATCCTCTAACCTGTGTGGTAGATGACATGGGCCGTATGGAGAGCGGAGTCTAAGGTGCCGTTGGTCTTCACCAGAGCCCGCCGCTACCCCCGATACGACTTGACCACACATATAGCTAGGCAAAGATGAGGTACAGAAGGGTAAGGCAGAGGCATGGTCAGACTTAGCAGAAGGTCAAGGCAGGCGACAAAGGTGCGTAGTCCAAAAATGTAGCGGAAGGGTCAATAAATTCAGGCAAGGCAACAGACAATAGGGAACGCTTAATCTCAGGCTAGGGGCACTGAAGATCCGGGAGGAGCTGCTTTATATAACATAGCAGTGGGACCAGGCATCAATCAGTGGTGCACGGGCCCTTTAAAATTCAGGCAGCTGGCGCGCGCACCCTAGGAGGTGGGGGCATGCGCTTCAGGAACCAGAGGGCCAAGTGGAGGCAGGTGAGAAGTGGGTCGCGATTCGCATGCAGACGCGTCCCGCATTGCGTATGGGGAGCGGAGTCTAAAGTGCCGTTGGTCTTCACCAGAGCCCACCGCAAGGCAAGATGGGCTTGCTGCGGCAGGCGACACCCAGGTCGCTACCCCCGATACGACTTTACCACACAGGTAGCTAGGCAAAGACGAGGTACAGAAGGGTAAGGCAGAGGCGTGGTCAGACTTAGCAGAAGGTCAAGGCAGGCAGCAAAGGTGCGTAGTCCAAAAATGTAGCGGAAGGGTCAATAAATACAGGCAAGGCAACAGACAATAGGGAACGCTTAATCTCAGGCTAGGGGCACTGAAGAACCCGCAGGGAGGAAAGGGAGGAGCTGCTTTATATAACATAGCAGTGGGACCAGGCACCAATCAATGGTGCACTGGCCCTTTAAAATCCAGGCAGCTGGCGCGCGCACCCTAGGAGGTGGGGGCATGCGCTTCGGGAACCAGAGGGCCAAGTGGAGGCAGGTGAGAAGCGGGTCGTGATTCGCATGCAGGCGCGTCCCGCGTTGCGAATCGCAGCCCGGACAGAAGAGCAGGGAGGTTAGCGCTCACGGTGAGGGAGCCGGACCAGAACGCTCATCGTAACAGAAATGGTGGTCATATGAGTTGTCATTCAACATCTGTAGGAAGTAGGAAAAAAAAGTTTACCAAAGAGCCAGACTCAGGAACTTATTTATCATCATTTTTTTCTGATTATTGTATTTTACATCAGATCTCAGATTGAAAGGATCTGATGACATTGAATTGGTGGCTGCATTTGAATGGAACTAATATCTTTATACGTAAACACGTCTATTTCAAGTCAGAGAAATCGTAAATAGAACAACTATTTTCAAAACATCTGCTGCTTGAATTAAGGCGTAGAAACCTTAGACCCGGATACTTTTAGCACAGGCTTCACGAGCTACTAGCTGGAAAGAAAATGTGGGTACCCACAGGAATTTATCAGAAAGGAAAGTGAAATGTTTTGGGGGCTTCCACACACCCACCACTTGTCGTTACTCTAAAATAGATGTCAACATGAATGTAGCCCGTAGAGGTAAATAGCAAAACACCTCAATCACACAACTCAGCAAGAGATTCCTTCCTAACACAGTCACAAGACGTCTTGAATTACAGTCAGCATCCTTCATGACAAAAGGATTATACAAAGTGGATGGTAGTTGTAAGGAGAAGGCTGGTACAACTGGGAAGTCCTTAAAGGGGTACTCCACCTCTAGAAATCTTAGCCCCTATCCTTATCGCCTCCCTGCTGCACCAGGTGTTCCTTTAGAGCTTCGGGTGCAGCGCCAGAGGCTTGTGACATCACAGCCACACCCCCTAAATGCTAATCTATGGGAGGAGGCGTGACGGCCATCACGCCCCCTCCCATAGACTTGCATTGAGGGGGCGTGGCCATGATGTCACGAGCAGCGTATGACCGTGACGTTACGAGCCTCAGCCCCGCATCGCCAGTCATCCGGCACGAAGCAAAGTTCGCTCCGTGCACCAGATATCTGGGGTGCCGCAGCCGAGATCATGGGGCTCCCCAGTGACAGAACCCCCGCAATCAAACATCTTATCCCCTATCCTTTGGATAGGGGATAAGATGTCTAGGGGCGGAGTACCCCTATAAGACAATTGTCTTTGGCCAAAAGTTCCTCCAAGACTGATATCTAGTTGTTTAATAGCGGGGATCATCACCAGTGACATACATCGAAGTGCGGGAACCCCATGGCAAAGAGTAAAATAAGCTCCCATTATGATGCCAAGTTTATCACCCAGGATAGAAGGGATTGTTGTTTGTTCCCTTCTTCACCTCCTTTCGTAAACTTTTGCCAATTCCTCACCTGGGTAACAATGTAGTTACTCTGGAATGAGAAGTCCTCAACAAGTTCTTGCCACCCAATAGTAAAGGTGATAGAACTAACTAGGTTTAAACAACCTCTTTTCAATAGTGGCTGCGTGGTCAGCTTCTCTGGTATATACTCCCTTGATCCTCACAAGGCCTTCAATATAGTCACTGGCCTAACTGTATCCATTGACAGAGCGGAGGAGCTTGAATCCATGGCCCAAAGGGTTCATTCGTCCAGTTGTGCATTTTTCCTTCCTATAAGGGTTGTAGAAGTGGGAACTCCATCTCTAACCCTAAAAAATGCACCAATTACAACTCAATAGGTACACTCAAAAGCATAACAATTATGGATGGAGATCATCCTAGCTGATCACAAGGATATACATACCATAGTGGCAGGCCATGCTGCTGCTATGGGGCCCTTGAAGAGGGGGGCAAAGCCCCAGCTGGTCGGGGTCCTTTTTTTTTTCTAAAAAAAATATGCATAACTCCTCTATCTAGTTATCTGCATTGTCAGGAATTTACCAGTGGGCCATGTAACGCAAATGGACACAAAAAACAGACCTTTCTGTCCTGGGGGCAAAATTAGACAACGTAGTAAGGGACCAGTTTCTACCTTATCTGTTGACCCCCTTCTATCTGGATAAATAAAGATACCACTGTACCCTAAAATGTATGGTATAACAGTATGAAGGAGGGTTGAACCCAATGGGTTGTACAGAATATTGGTTGATAGTTGACCATATTTTGCACATTTTCGAGCAATTTATAGTTTTCTTCGCCATCAGTATGGTGGACTACAATGAGCTGTGAGCATTGACAATGCCTCAAACCAAAATGACCCAATAGAACTAAGTTCTAAAACATTTACAAGACTTAAAGCAGGATAAAGTAATGAAATGCAGCACACGTAACATCATAGAACTGGTTTGAACTCTCCTCGAAACCCTGGAAAGTTTCATTTCACCAATGCCATAAATAAAGATTAAATAAGACAAGACGACAAGACTGCACCACAAATTGCATATGTTAGAAAGGAACAGGCATGGGTGTTTGGCATATGGCAATATGGCATTTGGCAACATGATACCTATCAGTTGGAAAACAACAGCCCAATGTTTTTGGAAACAGGTTGACCACAAAAGGAAGAAATCAAGTGTCCAGCTGGTTGTGTAATTTTATTGCAAAATCATTGTTGCCTAACTACTTAGGAGAAACCATGATGGGCCACCACCCACTCTATGGGTGTTGGTGGAATATAAATTATGTGGCAGAAATGGCAATTATAATGTCATTCTTTAAAAAGAAATTGAGTATTCCCGTCCACGAGAGTTACAGTAGCCAAAAAGTTTCGTCAATTTTCAAGTAATATCCTAAATAGATCAAATTCCCTAGAAACTGAAAAAAGACACAAGAAATTGGAGCCCCCTTTGATCTAATGTCCTATATGAATCTCTTTATCTAACAAAGGAAGAATGTTCATATACATACCAGATATATATACCGTATTTTTCGCCGTATAAGACGCACTTTTTCTTCCCCAAAACTGGGGGGGAAAAGTCGGTGCATCTTATACGGCGAATACACCCCTATCGCGGCGGTCCCTGCGGCCATCAACGGCCGGGACCCGCGGCTAATACAGGACATCACCGATCGCGGTGATGCCCTGTATTAACCCTTCAGATGCGGCGATCAAAGCTGACCGCCGCGTCTGAAGGGAAAGTGACACTAACCCGGCTGTTCAGTCGGGCTGTTCGGGACTGCGGCGATCTCACCGCGGCGGTCCCGAACAGCCCGACTGAATAGCCGGGTTAGTGCTTACAGGACACCGGGAGGGACCTTACCTACCTCCTTGGTGTCTTCTCCGTTCAGGGATCCCCTGTATGGCCGGCGCTCTCCTTCCTCGTCATCACGTCGCGTACGTGTGTCGGTGTGCGTAACAACGTGATGGCGGCGATGGAAAGCGAGGATACCCGGCCGGCAGCAGAGACGTTCTGGAGCAACGGGGACACGGCGACAGCGATGGAGCGACATCCAGGGCAGCGGTGACGGGTCCGGAGCGGCGGGGACACGGGAGTATTACCTCCTATGCAGTGGTCTTCAATCTGCGGACCGTTGGCTGTCCGGGCATGCTGGGAGTTGTAGTTTTGCAACATCTGGAGGTCCGCAGGTTGAAGACCACTATTGGCTTCAAAATCTTTATTTTTTTAGATTTTGCACCTATAAATTGGGTGCGTCTTATACGCCGGTGCGTCCTATAGGGCGAAAAATACACTACCAAAAATCATCGCATAGGACATAGAATATGACTCATCGTCGCTTTATATAAAAGTCTTCATGAAACAATCTCTGAAAATAATGTTACTGTCGCATTCCTTACATTTTTACACTGCTAGACATAGAATATGAGTAACACTTCACAATAGTCCCTATGAAAGGGCGGAGGTGGCAATGAGTTTTGTAAAAGAAACGATTAGGGCTTGGTCCTGTTAGTAGCAAAGTATTTTCTGGATCTCTAGTGTACCATGTAAAATTGGAGAAGGGACTGTGAAAAATATAGTCCTAAAGAGTGATTGCATTGTGAGCAGTGGGGTACTCCATAAAAAAAGGATTTAAATGAGCCCTCATTATATTGCTGCCCCAACAGAATTTTTTAGGGCCTGCTTTCTTTTCTATGACCCAAGGGACGACCAATCAGGGCTTGATTCCTCTAGGCCTCTAGCAGTTCCAGAGCTCTCAATAAATTGCCTACCCTCTAATAATAATAAAAATGAGATGGCTCCGCTCATTCCATACAAGTCTACACAGTAAAGCTAAAAATTAGCTATAGAAAGCAGGAAGTATTAGCCTATTGTGACTGCTCTGGTGGCCAATGTAAAAACAGCGACTTAGGTTATTCAGTTTCCAAAATTATTTGACTCCTTCTGTGTCATTGAATTGCCTGCCCCCTAATAAGAATGAGCTGACTTTGCTCATTCTGTCCCAGTCTACACAGTAAAAAAAAAAAAAAAAGCAGCTCTAGAAGCAAATATAAAAACTGTGATATTTCATGATTTTCTTTTTTTGTGCACATAGTAATAGGGTATTTTTTCATGATACATTCCTTTTTACACTACAATGCATATTTGGTTAGTGTCTTCATAAACATGTATTAACAAGGTTAAACACTTTTGCACTTTTGAAAAGAGAGAGGAGGGGGGGTTACAGAGCAGCCTGCAGTGATTGGGCGAAGAGACCCAGCACAGCACAGCAGACTCAGGGAGGAGTGAATGCATGGTGAATGAGGACGAGCAGTGGGTGTCATAATCATTGAGCAGCAGAAGAGAGGGATTTGTGAGCCAAATACAGAAACTAGACATATAAAGCATTTGCGTGGCCTAGTTAGTACCACATAAAAAGCATGATTTTTTTTCTGTGATATGACAGGTACACTTTAAAAGACTATGGACACCTTCAAATGAATTTAGGTATTATTGAATTGTACTTAATTTGGTGTAAAAGAAAGCAATTTTTCTTATAGCATTTCATAAAAAGAATTTCCTCTGCTTTGCAGGCAGCTCCTTCCCGTCCACAGTAAAACATGTCATAGTCTGTAGTCCACTTTCTCCTCTCCTGAACTATCATCTCAGATGAGTAAGGGACTCCTATATGCAGCGTCCCACTAGAATCACTGTGTGGTTGGGTGCCATCTGACTGGTGCCATGTTATGGATAAGTTGTCATGAACGGATGGGCAGGGAGACGTGAGCCCTAAATGACGGATAGTCAACTTGGAGCCGATCCCTTCCTTGCACTAAAGTGCATTGGCGTTAAAGTCAACTAAACAAACAGAACTGTACATATCGGGGACAAGTCAGGAACATAACGGAACCAACAAACAGATATGTAAATGCAAACAAGGCAGGATATAGCATACTAACATACAGTTCAGAAACCGGGATAAAGATTAAGGGCAGATATGAATAATATGAACAAGACTAGATATGAAGATAAGTTTACAGCGGGCAAAACCAGGAGATACAGGGGATGAACAGGTTAAATGAATGTCAGAACACTAAATGGGTCAGAAAATCAAGAGCACTGTTCACACCTGACTCAGAACAAGGAACACACTGGACACCTCACTCCAAGCATGGAGGGACATCAATACCAAAGCCAAATAGGCTCCTAGTTAGCGGGAACACTCCCCAGTGTGAACAGGATACTAGCCTAGGAGGAAACAAAAATCCTAAATACAAGCAAACACGGGTACAGATACGAGACTCCCTCACTCCTAGATAGACAGATTAGCACAAGGCTCAGAACAGGATTCTATCCTTGGAGATCCAGGATCAAACAAGGTCAAAACAGGACTGACAAAACGCAGTGTGAATACAGACTAAGGCAACACAAAGCAAACGCAGAACAAACATACAAGAAAACTAAAACCTGACAAATGTACTAAAACAAAGAAGGATTAAATCTATACATCTAACAGGACAGATAACCATGGTTAAAACTCAGGATATGTGCACAGAAAGAAATAGTGAACATAATGCAAACATGGTCAGAATACAGGTCTATTTAACAACCTAGAACAACAACTGAAGAGGTCTTATATATCCTCCCAGTGCTGAAGTCAAGAAGGTTAACACTTCCCATTCCAGGGAAAATTAACACATATATAGGTATGTTAGCAGGAAGAAGATATTATTTCACTGAAAGAGTAATAGAAGCTTTAAACAAAATACCAGCAGATATGGTTGGTAAGTCCTCAGTAAGTGAATGTAATAAATGAATACCTATACAGTGACCCCTCGACCTACGATGGCCCCGACATACGATCATTTCAACATACAATGACCTCTCAGAGGCCATCGCATGTTGAAGGCAGCATCAACATACGATGCTTTTGTATATCAGGGCCATCGCATAAATGGCTATCCGGCAGCGCAGACTGCTTCAGCTGCCATCAGATAGCCGTTTACGGTGCCCCGTGTGGTCCGCTGACGATCACTTACCTGTCCTCGGGGCTCCGGCGCGTCCTCTTCAGGATCCCCTGCATCACCGGCGCTCTCCATCATCGTCATCACGTCGCTGCGCACGCCGTCCCGTCATCCAATAGGAACGGCGTGCGTAGCGACGTGATGGCGGCGACGGAGAGCGAGGATGCCGGGGATGCAGAGGCCTTGCCGGAGCGTCGGGGACACCCCGGGCACGTTGGCGACAGCGATGGAAGGCGACATCCCGGGCAGCGGTGACGGTCCGGATCGGCGGGGACAGGTGAGTACAACTTCCTCTAACAGTGGTCTACAACCATGCGGACCTCCAGATGTTGCAAAACTACAACACCCAGCATGCCCGGACAGCCAACGGCTGTCCGGGCATGCTGGGTGTTGTAGTTTTGCAACATCTGGAGGTCCGCAGGTTGTAGACCACTGTCCTATACTTTACATTGCACGGATCCCTCAACATACGATGGTTTCAACAAACGATGGTCCGTTTGGAACGGATTACCATCATATGTTGAGGGACCACTGTACTATGATATTAGGAAAAAATACACGACTAGATGAACAAGAGGTTTTTTCTGTTTCCTCTAGGTCCCTGATGAGATGCTGACCCCAAGGACCCAGAAATTCAGTGTATTTTGGGAGAAAAACTGTGAGCAAGTGCTGGATTTCCCATCCCGGTCTGTAAGGGGCTCTGGCTTCATGTTTCATACTAAATATGATTCTTTTGTAAGCATTACCCTTCTTTAACCAGTTGGCACTGCAGCTATTTGGGGCTTTAAAATGATGTACTGCCTGGACTTCTTTTATTGATTAGAGTCAGATACTAAAAGTTCTTATTTTATCATTGTCATTTCTGTAAAGGAGATATCTTATGGATAAAAACTTATCCCCACTTCTCATATATCTCTATGGGAGAGCCGTTCGACTATTTTCGGCTATCCCATAGAGATATATGGAGGGGGGGTGGCGGCCCCTGCTTCTGACAGGAGTCGTGGCGTGCTGCTCCCGGGAAGTGCGGGGGCTCCATACAGGAGATCTCGGGGGGCCCCCTGAAATCTAAAACGTATTCCCTACCCGCAGGACTACATTTTCTGTACACTATTATGAGGGCAGCCATCTTGCCTGAGCTGTTTTTAACAGAATTTAGAGATATGCTTTAAAGCAGGCTACATGGACATAGGGAACAATAGACAGTAGCTGTACCATTATCATAAATGAGGTTTCTGGTCATGCTCTGTGACCTTTAAAAAGGTCACTCCACAGGGAGGGGGAGACTGAGCTGTGAGCTTTATCTATAGTCTTCTCTATCTACTGGAGTCACCTTTCATCACAGACAGAACAGAAAGTCCCAGCTTTTTACGCTCATTAGTCAGGATAAAAGCTGTAAAATGATTATTTTAAAATATAGATAGTAAAAAATCAGCAATTTAATTATTTATTTATTTTAAATGCGGTTAACATTAAAACATGGCTTGTTTTCAGCAGCTATATTTTTATTGATAGCATTTTAGGGTGACTTTTAAATAAAATAAGTTTGCTTGGTAGGTCTGCATGTTTGTCCACAATATTGAAATCTCACAGAATATACACTGCTCAAAAAAATAAAGGGAACACTAAGATAACACATCCTAGATCTAAATGAATGAACTAATCGTATGAAATACTTTCGTCTTTACATAGATGAATGCGCTGACAACCAAATCACACAAAAATTATCAATGGAAATCAAATGTATCAACCCATGGAGGTCTGGATATGGAGTCACACTCAAAATCACAGTGGAAAACCACACTACAGGCTGATCCAACTTTATGTAATGTCCTTAAAACAAGTCACAATGAGGCTCAGTAGTGTGTGTGGCCTCCACGTGCCCGTAAGACCTCCCTACAATGCCTGGGCATGCTCCTGATGAGGTGGAGGATGGTCTCCTGAGGGATGTCCTCCCAGACCTGGACTAAAGCATCCGCCAACTCCTGGACAGTCTGTAGTGGATGGAGCGAGACATGATGTCCCAGATGTGCTCAATCGGATTCAGGTCTGGGGAACGGTCGGGCCAGTCCATAGCATCAATGCCTTCCTCTTGCAGGAACTGCTGACACACTCCAGGCACATGAGGTCTAGCATTGACTTCCATTATGAGGAGCCCAGGGCCAACCACACCAGCATAAAGGGGTCTGAGGATCTCATCTCAGTACCTAATGGCAGTCAGGCTACCTCTGGCAAGCACATGGAGGGCTGCGTGCCCCCCCCCCCCCCAAAGAAATCCCACCCCACACCATTACTGACCCACCGCCAAATCGGTCATGCTGGAGGATGTTGCAGGCAGCAGAACGTTCTCCACGGCATCTCCAGACTCACATCTGTCACATGTGCTCAGTGTGAACCTGCTTTCATCTATGAAGAGCACAGGGCGCCAGTGGCGAATTTGCCAATCTTGATGTTCTCTGGCAAATGCCAAACGTCCTGCACAGTGTTGGGCTGTAAGCACAACCCTCACCTGTGGATGTCGGGCCCTCATACCACCCTCATGGAGTCTGTTTCTGACCATTTGAGTGGACACATGCACATTTGTGGCCTGCTGGAGGTCATTTTGCAGGGCTCTGGCAGTGCTCCTCCTGCTCCTCCTTGCACAAAAGCAGAGGTAGCGGTCCTGCTGCTGGGTTGTTGCCCTCCTACAGCCTCCTCCACGTCTCCTGATGTACTGGCCTGTCTCCTGGCAGTGCCTCCTCCACGTCTCCTGATGTACTGGCCTGTCTCCTGGTAGCGCCTCCCTGCTCTGGACACTACGCTGACAGACACAGCAAACCTTCTTGCCACAGCTCGCATTGATGTGCCCTCCTGGATGAGCTGCACTACCTGAGTCAATTGTGTGGGTTGTAGACTCCGTCTCATGCTACCACTAGAGTGAAAGCACCGCCAGCATTCAAAAGTGACCAAAACATCAGCCAGGAAGCATAGGAACTGAGAAGTGGTTTGTGGTCACCACCTGCAGAACCACTCCTTTATTGGGGGGTGTCTTGCTAATTGCCTATAATTTCTACCTGTTGTCTGTTCCATTTGCACAACAGCATGTGAAATTGATTGTCAATCAGTGTTGCTTCCTGAGTGGACAGTGGGATTTCACAGAAGTGTCATTGACTTGGAGTTACATTGTGTTGTTTTTTTATTTAACTGTTTATTTATCGTTTTATCAAGACAATTTTCAATTCAGTAAAATAGAAAAATAAAAATAACAAAGAAAGAAAAATCTTGCAGCAGCCAGAATAGAGTTCATTGTCAAAGCGTATTTGCAATATTGTAACATGAACCCTACAACTAGGTAGCTTGAAGCAATTGCCATGTTTCTATAGGAATTGAGTTGCAGATTTATAGATTGTCTACAATACATTCAAATCCGTGAGTTAGGTAGGAACATAGCAATCTATATTATTTTGGTTACATTGTGTTGTTTAGATGTTCCCTTTATTTTTTTGAGCAGTGTGTTAAACTAATATGTAAAAACTGAGGTGCTTGTAATACTATTATTATTACAAGATATTTTTTACTGCCCCTCAAGGAGCAGTTTTTTTTAGCAAGGGGGGGGGGGGGGGGTGAGGAGCAATTCTGCAATTTTTTTGGCTTTCTGTTTTTTTGGGTTCAGTGACATTAAGTGACATGAACTTTATTCGGTAGGTCACTATGGTAGTGGCAATACCTTTAATGTCCTTTTTTTTATATATGATTTGCTGTTTTTGCACAGTAAATTATTGTTTTATTCTTTATCTTTGTGTCATCATACTCTGTCCCCAAAAAACTTTTTTTTCCCTATAAGCGGAGCTTGTTTTTTTTTTTTTACAATGCATGCTGTAGTTTTTATTAGTGCTTTGACTGAACATATAGGGGGGAGATTTATCAAAACCTGTCCAGAGGAAAAGTTGCCCAGTTGCCCATAGCAACCAATCAGATCGCTTCTTTCATTTTTAACAAGGCCTCTGCAAAATGAAAGAAGCGAGCTGATTGGTTGCTATGGGCAACTGGGCAACTTTTCCTTTGCACTGGTTTTGATAAATCTCCCCACTAGTCTGTCTATGTAAGGCTGGGTTCACACAGTGTAAAACTTTTTTTAATGCATATGCAATCAGTGTATATGTGGCTACATTTTCTGGGGAATGGGCGCATAAACTTAAAGGGGTAAAAACATTTGATCCCCTATTCAAAGGATAGGGGATAAGATGTCTGATCGCGGGGGGGGGGGGGGGGGGGCGCTGCTGAGACCCCCCGCGATCTCCCTGAAGCACCCGCATTCTATGCGGGTGCTGAATCTCCAGTTTCGGAAACCTCCGGGTTTCCGGGACTGGGGACATCACGCCACACCACGCCCCTTCATTCATGTCTATGGGAGGGGGCATGACACCCCCTCCATTCATGTCTATGGGAGAGGGCATGACACCCCCTCCATTCATGTCTATGGGAGGGGGCATGACACCCCCTCCATTCATGTCTATAGTAGGGGGCATGACACCTCCTCCATTCATGTCTATGAGAGGGGGCATGACACCCCTCCATTCATGTCTATGGGAGAGGGAGTGACACCCCCTCCATTCATGTCTATGGGAGGGGGCATGACACCCCCTCCATTCCTGTTCATGGTAGGTGGCATGACACCCCCTCCATTCATGTCTATGAGAGGGGGCATGACACCCCCTCCATTCATGTCTAAGGGACGGGGCATGACACCCCTCCATTCATGTCTATGGGAGAGGGAGTGACACCCCCTCCATTCATGTCAATGGGAGGGGGCATGACACCCCCTCCATTCATGTCTATGGGAGAGGGCATGACACCCCCTCCATTCATGTCTATGGGAGAGGGCATGACACCTCCTCCATTCATGTCTATGGGAGGGGGCATGACACCCCCTCCATTCATGTCTATGGGAGAGGGCATGACACCCCCTCCATTCATGTCTATGGGAGGGGGCATGACACCCCCTCCATTCATGTCTATGGGAGGGGGTGTGACAGCCGCCACGCCCCCTCCCATAGACATGAATGGAGGGGGCGTGGCGTGACATCACGTCCCCAGCCCCGGAAACCCGGAGGTTTCCATAACTGGAGATTCAGCACTTGCATAGAATGCGGGTGCTGCAGGGAGATGGCGGGGGGTCTCAGCAGCAGGCTCCCTGCGATCAGACACCTTATCCCCTATCCAAAGGAATAACCCTTTAAATATGCACCAAAAATGTTACATTCTGTGCACCCAGCCTAACACATGGACATGTTGGGTCCTCCAGGGCAGGAGATTCTCTTTGCAGCCACTTTCCATTCTGACCAATAGATGAGGATGCTGATCAGGGAACATTGCTGTACTATTCCCGAATTCTCTCATTTGAAATGGATTTTCTAAACCAATAAGTCTCCCTAAAGAAAAGTTCTCTATATGTTTTAATCCAAGACGTTCCCAATGAGGACATACCCGTCCTATGTCTTACAATGCGAAAATAAATGTGCTCTTTCAGTCCTAAATCAGAAACGTGTGCATTTGATATCCTTTTAATACAGTGATTCTCATATCTAATAATACCCTGCCATGATGGGCGCACATTCCATGAAGTATATTTAGATTCCTATGGTTGCACATGCCGGCGCCATACGTCTTTAAGATCACAAATAATAGAAAAACTGGAGACCCCATTCAGCTATGAAAATAATCCGTCTCTTTGTAGACCGAAGGAGGATATTGGAGAAGATGATTCCTTGTTGGGTTCACATGTTCTGTGGATAATACTGTGTATAGTGAGAAATGCTTTACTATAATTGTTATACGGTACTGTTATTATCTTCAGAGCTGAAGTTAGGTACAGATGCGTAAGCTTTCTTTTACGTGTGGCAAACACTCAGTTTTCTGCCCCATCCCGGTGTCTAAATAACCTGACCAGAACAAAATGACTTGTTGGTGCCCCTTTGCCACCAGCCTCATGGTTACACCCAGCACCAAGGGCCCAGTAGCCCCCGCTACCACCTTAAAGCTAATCATTTTTAGGAGCATTCAAGTAAAGTTCCCTAGAAGTCAACATATCAGCCAACTTTGTATGCAATTGTAACATCACCCGGACATTTTTGGGTCAAGATCGACTATTCGTCCACCATGATGGGTCCTGCTTCTCTCCAATCTTCATTCTTGACTCTCTCGGGGAACAGACCAGGCCGGGCTTGGACTTTTACTCTGAGGGTGGTTTATATCAAAGATCAAACTGGACCTCCTATTATGAAGCCAAGTTTTGCCCCAAATTGGTCTCGAAAGTGATGTTTTTGATACACCAAGTACAACATTGTATTTTCTGAGATGAAGGAGCCTGAGGGGATTTATCGAATAATAGTAATTTATACTAGCTGGTCTTACTATTCAGAATTAGGACCCCTCCTATTTCCCCCTTTTCGTTTAGGGAATTTAGTTTACATTGACCCATTTAAATTATTATTTTGACATAGCAATAGCCAGAACACAACATAATAGGAAACAATAAAAGCCTCAGAGGAATAATTTATTGAAATTAGCTTTATGACAACATGTATACATCATATTTACATGATAACTGCGTCAAAACTACAAAAACAATCCTAATGTATAAATTACTTCTGTCATTACAACAGTAACAAAAAATTCCCCTTAAATATAGCACTTTCTTTTAAAAGAAATTAAAAATACAAACAAACATGAAGTACAGGCACTTAGGAAAAACATTGTTATAAGGCTTAAGATTCCAACGCACGTCGTCAATACTAATAATGCGCCAAAATGTTCTCAGCAGATGAACAAAACATTTCTGAAAAGTTGTGAAATAGTTAAGTTGAGATGCTGCACATATCAACCAATCCCATTACCACTTTTTTTTTTGTCTGAACTATACAGACGCAATCTTATAGTAGCGGTGATGCCACTTTTAAAACGGCCGGAGTCCATATTGTTTGTAAATAGAAGCAGCAATCTGACTGATTCATATGGGTCTAGTCTCAACCTTGTGGAAAGCAAGAGGACAACCAATGTGGAGACGATCCCCGATGTACCACTTCTGGTAAGTGAACCGGCATAGCCCCATAGCTTTCCCAATGCTTTAAAGTTGTACCTGTCGTCAACAAAAACTTTTTAGATAATGTAGATAATTCCATTAGATGTATATTTGTAATATACATTGGTTACAAAATTTGTATATATGTGTCCCAGCAGCTCTTGTTTATGTGTCTCTATGAGGAGTCCAAATACAGGAAGTGATGGTGGACAAGCAGGGCTCTGTGCAGTGATGCTCTATGACACGCCCCTTGGATCACACAGCAGGATGATTGACAAGCCAGGAGCCTGCACAGAGCCCTGCTTGTCCTGCCCTCACTTCCTGTTTTTGGACTCCTTATAGAGACACACAGACAATAGCTGCAGGGACAGCATTTTTTCACCCAAAAATATACACATTTTTTAATCAATTTATATTACAAATATACATATAATGGTCTTATCTACATTATATAAAAAGTTTTTGTTTGCGACAGGTACACTTTAAGGGAGATAGCTGTGTCTTATCTCTGTGGCATATCCATTGGCCACCCCAAGTAGGAATGGTTCAGCCCTCATGAAGCAGTGACAATTTAGGACATGCACCAGCAACATGGCTCACCCAATCAAGCGAGGGGAAACCTATATGGCCACGGCGGCTCACTCCTTAAAGGTTGAGTATCGGGGAATGGAAATGGACAACCATTTTAAGGAAAGTTTTAAAAGGGTACTCCAGCGGAAAACAATTATATATATTTTTTTTTAAATCAACTGGTGCTAGAAAGTCAAAGATTTGTGAATTACTTCTATAAAAAATCTTAATCCTTCCAATACTTTACAGCTGCTGTATGAGAAAGTTGAGTTGTTTTTTTCTCCCTGACCACAGTGCTGACACCTCTGTCCATGTCAGGAACAGTCCGGAGCAGGAGAGGTTTTCTATGGGGATTTGCTTCTACTCTGAACAGTTCCTGACACGGACAGAGGTGTCAGCAGAGAGCACTGTGGTCTGACTGGAAAGAACTACACAACTTCCTCTGGAGCATACAGCAGCTGATAAGTACTGGAAGGATTTATATTTTTTTTATAAAATTTATTTACAAATCTGTTCAAATCTGTCCAAAACTTTCTGGAGCCAGTTGATATGAAAAAAATTATTTTCCACTGGAGTAGCCCTTTAAGACATATTGGTTGTCACCCAAGCTTTCCCAGATACTGTATAGCAGCTTGAAGTTTTTAAGGACAAAAAAAAAAAAAAAAAGTTTTCTCAAAGAGGGTTTCATCATTTTTGTTCCCCTGATCATTAGCTGCTGGAGCAATAAAATAACCACATACAAGAGGTCTTAGTTTTGCCAGATATGTTAGATAAAAGTCAGGTTGCTTTGGTGGGATTGGGCAACTAACGTGTATCGGGGCCTCCTGACTCTACCACGACAGCATAGGGGAGTGAACGATCAAGCGTGTTGGACTTTCCATATGTCCAATTCTTTGTTCCCAAGGGAGATAAGGCATTGTCATAGAGGTCTGGTAGTAGCTTATTTCCTGTTCCTTACGAAAACTCGGCTGAGAGGTTGGCTTATCTCAGCAAGAACAAAAAGACCGGGTTGCTGGGGGAGAGTTGGGAGACCACCATACAGAGTAGATGGTTGGACAATCCGTACAAAATCATTGGGTTATAGGGGTACTCCGCTGCTCTGCATTTGGAACAAACTGCCCCGAACACTGGAGCCGGCCCTGGGAGCTCGTGACATCATAGCCCCGCCCCTCACGACGCCCCGCCCCCTCAATGCAAGTCTATGGGAGGGGGCGTGACGGCTGTCACGCCCCCTCCCATAGACTTGCATTGAGGGGACGGGCGTGACTTCATGAGGGGGCAGGGCTATGACGTCACGAGCTTCCAGCATCGGCTCCAGTGTTCGGAACAGTTTGTTCCAAACGCTGAGCAGTGGAGTACCCCTTTAAGTTGGCACGTCTTATGTGTATAGCCAGTTTAGGCTGAATCACAGATCTTGGGTCTGTCAATGAAAGTTGTTTTCAAAAATGGTGTCCTTTTCAATGTAAGGTGTAAGATGAACTAGTACCTCTGGAGACTTTAGGCCAGCCTAAAAGAGGTTCTTCAATACATTGACATCCAACCACATACCATATTAAACTAATGTAGGACTAGCCCTATGCAAGTACCTACAGGGGACTTTTAGATTTCCCCTATGCAGGTGTGGACGAATATGCATTGGACTAATCCAAGGTGAGCCAAAATTGAAGTCGGAAGCTGTAATAAAAAAAGAACCGCTTCAAGACCCTTAATTTACCTAGGAACAGACCTTATCCATATATTAAGTTTATCTACATACCAGTAACTTTTTCACTATGAAAGTATCATCATATGCAAAAAACAAATACAAAAATTCCCATAGTAAAGTAAAAAACATATAAAGCTAGCAGCTTTTTTCTCAATTTACATTGTAGTAAAAGATCTAAAAAGGCTGATTCAGTAACAGTAGTTAATATTCTTTACAAGTCGTTATACAGTACATTTAGTAAATACTTAAAATAAATCAGAAAAAAATAAATTATTCGCCTATATAACATTTTTCTTTTTCGATTACAATATTTTAAAAAATTTCCGTGTGGGATTTCGGCCTGTCGATTGTATTTATTTTTTATTTTTTTTTACATTCCTGCAGTTAAATCTGAATTTCAGAGATTGTGCTTTGTTTTAAAGTGATAAAGCAGAGAAGAAGTGTGCAGTATTTTGGGAGAAATACTAGAAATTATGAGACTTTAAAGGGGTACTCCACCACTAGACAAAGGATAGGGGATATCATGTCTGATTGCGGGGATCCGGCCAGTGGGGACCCCCACGATCTCTGCCGCGGCACCCCAGTCACCTGGTGCACGGAGTGAACTCCGCTCTGGGCCGGAAGACTGGCGACCACAGCCACATCCCCTCCATTCATGTCTATGGGAGAAGGCATGATGGCTGTGTACTAGCCGTCATGTCCCCTCCCATAGACATGAATGGAAGGGGCGTGGCGTGACGTCCTAGGCTTCCGTGTTCATGAACACCCCAGCACCGGAGTGCGCATGGGGACGCATTTAATGCTTAGTAAAACAAATTGGTCTGGTCTCCTTTACATATATAGCAGTGGGGGGAGGTTCCTGCTGCAGCAAGAATCCTCTAAGAGTGGAGAAATTAAAAGGAATTTGAGACAAGCTAAATCCTGGGGTGCATTTTTTTTTTTAGGACATGAACTGGAACATTACACAAAACAGGAATTAAATTAATTCTGTAATATAAAAAATATTTTATAAATATGTATATTTTTATAATTCAGAATTAATTTAATTAATTCTGGAATTAGGAGAGTTAAAAAGTTTGGGTACAAAGATCTGACAATTCTAAAACCAAATCTAGATAAAGATTTTTTTTTTTAAAGAAATGTTATTCTGTAGGTCTCACGGGATGTCACTTGGTCCAAAAAGAAGTTCCTCTGAATCCTTAGTTGGTTCTAGTCTTAAATATTTCAGCTCATATACCCAATAGCTTATAACTTTCTGAACTGGTCAATTCTTAGGGAATTATTCTCTTTGCTAATAAGAATAAGGTAGGTCAGTTATGTTGTTTCAGCATTTCAAATGTTTTACGGCATTCATAAAAAGATTATATTCCCTTTAATCATCTTCGTGTGTTTGGAATGGAAAACAGGAAAATGAGGGGGGGGGGGGGACTAGAAGAAAAAGGCAAAAAAAATAATGGGAAAAAGAAAAAAGTTGGGACAAGAGAAAAGTAATAATAAAAAATAGGGATGTGAAAGGGAAAGGAGAAAAAGAAGGGAAGAAAAGAGGGGAAAATGAAAAAAAAAAAAAGAATAAGGCTTGAGGCTGGGTTCACATTCCGGAATATTCTGTCCAGAGCTGACTTGTCTGTGTCGGTGCTGGGACCGTGCGGACATTGCCGATTTTATCAGATGGCAATGTAGTCTGTGCAGTATGAATTCATTCTTTTAGCGGATAAATTTCAGTGATGAGAAGTCCAGCCCAGAAATTCAGTGGTATGCGCTGTGCAGCGGAATCCCATTTACAGTAGAATTTCAAAGCGGAATTCTGCTCGTAAATCCCATAGTGTGAACCCAAACTAAATGAAAAGGATATTGAACAAGGTAGGAAAAGAAGAAAATGAGAGAGGAGGGCAAGAAATTGGAGAAAACATACAAAGATACACCTATGGCTGTAAACGTGAACACTGTAAACAAGGTTTTCGTTGTCTCCTTTCCCACTGGCGATATTTGACATATTTTTTTATGTTCGCAAGTCTTTTTGGTCAAAAACAACACGGTTGGCTAAATATATGGCAAATACTCCAAAGACAACCGACGAAGCAATGTAGACCGTCACGTTCTCCATCATTTGGACAAAGATCCCCATGAAAAGGGACGGAAAGACCTGAGAAAGGAGAAACGCGCTATCAAGGGTCGCAAAGTCAAGGCCGATCCCTCTCTTCGCGTAAACGTCTTTAAGAGATTTATCGTCCCTGTGGGCCGTCTGGTTATTGTTGTCTGTGGGGTAGTAGTGGTGGTCGTCGGGTGGAGGGGAGGTATCCGGTTCTTGAGTAATATATATACTTTCTTCCTCGTTGTGTCCTTTGTGCTTACAATTTCCATTTTGGTGGCTGGTTGGTATATTGGGTGAAAAGTACACGGCTTCTTTGGTGAGAATCTTCTCAGTCCGGATGTTCGGCAACACGGGCCTTGGCATGAATACCTACAGAGATTATGACATCCTAATTATAGATGCTAATTGTAATACATAGCCACATTTTTTAGACAGTCTTGCAGATTAAAGGAGTTATCTGGCCAAAAAAAAACTTCTCCCCTATCCACAGGCTCTTCCAGCTGCATGGAGCAGGCTTTGGCTCTTCCAGCTGCATGGAGCAGTAGACAGCAAGTGCCATCTTCCACTCCATGCATTGTTTATATGAGAGCCGGAGATGCCCTATTTCCACTTACCCTCAACAATCATATACTTATCCCCTCATCCTGTGGATAGATGACAGGTTTTTATTTTTTTAGGGTGGATATTTTATGCTCGGAAACATTGATGCTCAAATTGTCCATGTTAAGGTTTGGAATGTTGGATTTTTTTTCCATCTGGTCCCTGTTGTCTTCTGGAGGGAAAGCCATCTGGTGGCTTTCTCTTAAAGGGGTACTCAGGCAAAAACACATCTTATCCCCTATCCAAAGGACTCCCGCAATCACGCCCCCTCCCATAGACATGAATTGAGGGGGACTCCCGCAATCTCCGGGCCGGCAACAACGGCGTCCGGAACACTGAAGCTTGGAGCTCCCGTGTTCATGACGTCACATCGCCAGTCATCCGGCACGGAGCGAAGTTAACTCCGTGCACTGATGACCGGGGTCCCGATCCGGAGATTGCAGGATTCCCCAGTGGCAGGACCCCTGCGATCAGACATCTTAAGATGTTTTTCACCAGAGTACCCCTTTAAGGCAACCAATAGGGATTAGATGGGAAAAAAAATCCAATACAGCCATTTGATCAGTTGTTGGTGGTAACAATTTATATACCAATTTTGGTCTGTCTTGCTGAAATTTGGAGATCAGTCAATAGGCATATAATATGGATAAGTTTGGTAGGGCTCAATCAGTGGTCTCTAAAGTGTGGACCTCTAGATGTTGCAAAAACAACAGCTACGAGCATGCCCGGACAGCCAACAGTAGTTTTGCAACATCTAGAGGTCCTCACTTTGGAGACCACTGAGCTGACCCCTTGCTTTTGAAGGTTTACACCCTAACCCTCTTCCCAGAACAGGAGGGCCCAGAGTTCGTAACCACCAGAGCCCCTTACCATCCATTGCTGGTGGGTAGAGTGGCATGACTATGAGTTATGCCAATTTTTTATGGGAATGTCATTATTGAAAGTCTATGTTTCTATTGATCTTTCTCATATTTCCTTCATCTACTCCCATAGCTTGACTGATATCGACAGAAATCTAAAGCTGGCAATTCAACAGTAGCTGATGAGCGTTCATATATTTTACATTGCTTATCGGATGCTTCCATGATACAAGTATCTTTTCAGTCAATGGTAAGATAAACACTACAGACGTACCATTAAAGGAATACTCCGCCCCTAACATCTTATCGCGGGGGTCCAACTGCTGGGAACTCCGCAATCTCTCCTGCAGCACCCTGTCATCTTCTGTAAGGAGCGAACTCCGCTATGTGCCTGATGACGGCCCCTCGTGATGTTATGGCCCGCCCCCTCAATGCAAGTCTATAAGAGGGGGTGTGGTGACCGTCACACCCACTCCCATAGACTTGTATTGAGGGGGAGGAACGTCACATCATGAGGGGGGTGGGACCCCGGCGATAAGACATCTTATCCAAAGGATAATGAATGACTTTAGATCAATTGAGGTTACCCCACAATTTTTTTATTTTTTTTTACAAAATTCAATTAGTGTCTAAAGCATCTATGGAGGCCTATATGTTTCCATGGCAGCAGACTACAAATAAATCCTGTGTAGTCGGATCCTGGAGACATGTTCTCTTCCATATGCTGGATGGCAGTTGGACTGAAAGATCAGACTACACAGGAATTTTGGGTGTAGTCTGTTACCATGGAGACACATTAGCTGTAAACCTGAAGGAGATTTTATAAAATTAAGTTGCTTTATTTTTATTTAAATAAATGCATAAAATTGGTTCAAACCGGCTTCCTTCATTGTTCCAGGGCTCATAGAAGACTCAACCATCATTCCAATTTGTTACATAATGGACTCTCAATATGGGGTTTGGTCTTCGAAGAATTAACGAATGATAAACGCATTTGACTTACTTCTTTCTCCTTGTGATAGAGACATATTAAGGTGTACGGGAGTGTCTGTAGGGTAGCATAGGCAAATCCGGTTAAGGAGGACATGATGGTGACTATGACGATATTCTGGGACAGACATATCACTAGGGCAGAAGAGGTGAAGGTGATCAAACTGGACAAGTACACTTTCCGAGACCCATACTGCTTGGCCAGTTTGTTGATGATCATGGAGAAGAAGGTGGATGTCGCACATTGGAGAAAGAGGCCAAGGCTCCCCATGCGGATTCCTGCAATACAGTGACTAGTTAGTTGGAACAAGAACAAAACATATTACAAAAATTCTCTTCTTTTATTATTATAACCTCTATATTTTGGTGTCATTTAAAATGTGAACATTTTGGACTTGAGGTCTACACTTCATGTTGGTGGACATGGTAAAGAACTGCACAGTGCAACGTTTTTTAGATCAGAAGATTGCTTGTGAGCAGTACAAGGGCAGCAGTCTCCAAACTGAAGACGTTGATGCTCAAATTGTCCATTTTAAAGGGGTACACCGGTGGAAAACATTTTTTTTTCAATCAACTGGTGCCAGAAAGTTAAACAGATTTGTAAATTACTTCTATTAAAAAAAATGTTTTACCCTTCCAGTACTTATTAGCAGCTGTATGCCACAGAGAAAATTATTTTCTTTTTGAATTTCTTTTTTGTCTTGTCCACAGTGCTCTGTGCTGACACCTCTGTCCATGTCAGGAACTGTCTAGAGCAGCATAGGTTTGCTATGGGGATTTTCTCCTGGGCAGTTCCTGACACGGATAGAGGTGTCAGCAGAGAGCACTGTGGACAAGACAAAAAAGAAATTCAAAAAGAAAAGAAGTTCCTCTGTGGCATACAGCTGCTAATAAGTACTGGAAGGGTAAATATTTTATAAAAGAAGTCATTTACAAATCTGTTTAACTTTCTGGCAACAGTTCATTAAAAAAAAAAAAAGTTTTCCACCGGAGTACCCCTTTAAGGATTGGCATGTTAGAGTTATTTTTTCATCTGATCCCTAATGTTTTTTGGAGGGAAAGCCATGTGGTGGCTTTCCCTCAAGGCAAACCAATAGGGATCAGCCATTGGATTTTGGAGAATTTGGAGATCAGTCAAAAGGTATATGATACATATAACTTTGCTAAAGCTAAATCAATGGACCTTCAGATGCTGCACAGAGTTGTAGTTTTGCAATATCGGAAGGTCCAAACTGACCCCTTGCTTTTGAAGGTTTACACCCTTGCACGTTGGTGCTATAAAAAAAATATGAATATTTTGGACTTAAATGGGCACTGTCAGATACAAAAACTTTTGATATGTGGTAAAGCATGTATAACCAATAGGTTTTGCAATTGCTTTCATTAGAAAATTTTCAGCATTTCATACTGAAAAAGCCAGTCAGACAACTGCCTCCCCCCCCCGCCTGCTTGGACACATACTAGTCCTGCTGTGTCCATGCGTCATCACCTATGTCATGGACACTTCCTTGATTGACAGCTGTGAGCTCAGGGCTCAGAGCTGGAGGAAAAATCCTCCCACTGTCAGCTTGTGTCTGGCTACTGTCAGTGAGGACAAGCTGGGAGTTGTAGTTTTGCTAATGCTAAGGGAGATGTGAGCAGATAGCATACTGTGGGAGGGGGCGGAGACCTGCACAGTGAGGCCACGCCCCCTCCCTTTGAGAGGAATTCAGACTAGTGAGCTAAATTAAAAGTGTAATAAAAAAATAAATAAAGGTGCTAGACACATAAAAAGTAGATGTACATGGTCAGGATTAGGTACTAAGTGATATATTAAAAAAATGTTTGTTTTTTTTTGGTGGATCTGATGGGTACTCCACTGGCTTTCATGCTGCGGGGGTCAGCCACGCCCCCTCATGATGTCAATGTCACGCCCCCTGAATGCAAGTCTATGGGAGGGGGCATGACAGCTGTCACGCCCCCTCCCATAGACTTGCATTCCGGGGTCGTGGCTGTGACATCACGAGGGGCGTGGCCGACTCCCTCAGCGCGAAAACAGCGTTCGGAACATTTAGTTCCACGCTGGCCAGTAGAGTACCCCTTTAAGGTCCACAGTTCCTGTTGGTGGACATGGTTAAGAATTGCACAGAAATTACCTAGATGAAACATTCTTTTAGACCAGAAGATTGCAGAGAACAGAGAACAATTGTTCAAATTCAACAGCTAACGCAGATATTCTTTAGATTTGGTTTCTAAATCAAACATTCTCAGTACTTCTAATCTTGTAGTTAAAGGGGTATTCCAGGAAAATGTATGCATATATATATATATATATATATATATATATATACTGGCTCCAGAAAGTTAAACAGATTTGTAAATTACTTCTATTAAAAAATCTTAATCCTTCCAATAATTATCAGCTGCTGAAGTTGAGTTGTTCTTTTCTGTCTGGCAACAGTGCTCTCTGCTGACACCTCTGCTTGTCTCGGGAACTACACAGAGTAGAAGAGGTTTGCTATGGGGATTTGCTTCTACTCTGGACAGTTCCCGAGACAGGTGTCATCAGAGAGCACTTAGACAGAAAAGAACAACTCAACTTCAGCAGCTCATAAGTAATGAAAGGATTAAGATTTTTTTTTAAATAGAAGTAATTTACAAATCTGTTTAACTTTCTGGAGCTAGTTGATATATATACATAGATAGATATATATAAGTTTTTTTCCTTGATAACCCCTTTAACTATGATTAACTGAGCATGGGTGGGACTTGTATTTTCCTGGTCTAAGCCACATTTCAGTCCTGGGTCCTGTCATCATGGGGCTAGTAGCAGAAGATTTCCAAGAGGATACTGTCAACTTGCAGATTTCAAAAGTGGACACTGTCAGCAAGCAGGGTCACCTATCGGCAGAAACTTTTGAGTTTGTGCCTAGGCCTACAAGGTAGTGAGACAGACAGTTCAGATAGATCACCTTGTATGAATGGTCTTGCACAGACCATTCACAGGGTCTTCTTGTTAGAACAGGAATCTAACAGAAATAGTTTATAGAGCAGTGGTCTCCAACCTGCGGACCTCCAGATGTTGCAAAACTACAAGTTGCAGTAGTTGCAGTTTTGAAACATCTGGAGGTCCGCAGGTTGGAGACCACTGTTATAGAGGATAAAAATGGTATTTATTTATTTAATGGTATCCTTTGGCTGTCAGGGCATGCTGGGTGTTGTAGTTTTGCAACAGCTGGAGGCACCCTAGTTCATTGGGAAATCGAAACACTTGGTTTAAGAAAAGAAAAACAGAAATAGGTTAGCGCAGTGTTTCCCAACTAAACAGGGTGCATCCAGCTGTAGCAAAACTACAATTCCCAGCATGCCCGGACAGTCTTTGGCTGGATGCACCCTGGTTGGGAATCACCGGGTTAGCGGAGCATGCGGCCCCTGCAAAGCCTGTGCCAAAAGGAGCCCTACTACCTAAAAGGATAAATGATGGATTTGGTGTTTTTTTTACCAGGCCCAGGAGCTTAAAGGGGTACTCCGGTGGAAAATATATTTTTTTAAATCAACTGGTGCCAGAAAGTTAAACAGATTTGTAAATGACTTCTATAAAAAAATCTTTACCCTTCCAGTACTTTTTAGCAGCTGTATGCTACAGAGGAAGTTCTTTTCTTTTTGAATGTCTTTTTTGTCTTGTCCACAGTGCTCTCTGCTGACACCTCTGTCCATGTCAGGAACTGTCCAGAGCAGTATAGGTTTGCTATGAGGATTTTCTCCTGCTCTGGACAGTTCCCGATACGGGCATGAGGTGTCAGCAGAGAGCACTGTGGACAAGACAAAAAAGAAATTCCAAAAGAAAAGAATTTCCTCTGTAGCATACAGCTGCTAAAAAGTACTGGAAGGGTAAAGATTTTTTTAATAGAAGTGATTTACAAATCTTTTTAACTTTCTGGCACCAGTTGATTTAAAAAAAAAAAAAATGTTTTCCACCGGAGTACCCCTTTAAGGTTTTGTCTCTGCAAACTATCACCGGGAGGAGAGATTGTAACATAACTGTAAACCTTCCAAGAGTCATGCACTTTAGTGGGACTGTGTCATTAAAAGGGTTACAAGGAAACTGGGCTTAAGAAGTTCTACATATAAGGGAATTCCTTGCCTGTTTTTTTTTTGTTATGGTATCCATTGGGCAGTCCAATCAGTCACTGACATCTTATCCGTATGAATGCGCATATAGAGATAACTGTCAAATGCTGATTGAACCGCCCACTGGACTCCTGAGCAAAATTAGCAGAGTTTTAAGTTAGTAAATAAGTTTTACTGATTCTCCCCCCCCATTAATGTGTAACTCAAATAGCTCAGCTCCTACTGTTTTCAAAGGGAATGTGTCACCCAGATTTTTTTTACTGATCAGTGCTGATTGTATATATATTTTTATTCACTATATTATTATGGTGGTGTTGTTTTTAACAGCATTTAGCCCCTTAAAGGGGTACACCGCCCCTAAACATCTTAAAGGGGTACTCCGCTGCTCAGCATTTGAAACAAACTGTTCCGAACACTGGAGCCGGGAGCTTGTGATGTCATAGCCCCACCCCCTCATGATGTCACACTCCGCCCCCTCAATGCAAGTCTATGGGAGGGGGCGTGATAATGGTCCCCTGCTTCTAAATAAAAAAAAGTTTTATTTTGTTATCAAAAAAATAAAACTAATTTCTCACAACTCCCTACAGCATCTTTCTTTTTCGTGGTACCCCGGCACGAAAAAGAACAAAACGAAGTAATGAAACAAAACTAAGTTGAACAAAAATGTATATGATACTCCGAATACTAAATGTATCCGAAAAAAAAAAAAAAATAACTAAATTTACCATAAAATGTACGGCGCAACCCAAAAAAATCTATATTATTTTGTGGAGGAATTAGGTGCAAATCAAAAAATGTTTCAGTATCTTGTAATACCTTTTTTTTTTTTTTGGACTAACAGAGACAAGATTTCGGGATTCCTCCCTTTATCAAGTCCAAAGCAAATCTAAGCTCACAAGCAGAAGATACAGGTTACATCTCACAAATATGCAGGAGTTAAGACAATAGATGTGGAGAATTCACACTAAGATAGGCCATAAAGTGTCCAGCTATAGGAACATATTTAATTTACTACATTGTGGAGGAATTAGAAAGAAAACCTCAACTTTACAACTTTTTGAGGGTTTGGTTTTAAAGGGGTATTCCAGGAAAAAACTTTTTTTTAAATATCGACTGGCTCCAGAAAGTTAAACAGATTTGTAAATTACTTCTATTAAAAAATCTTAATCCTTTCAGTACTTATGAGCTTCTGAAGTTTAGGTTGTTCTTTTCTGTCTAAGTAATCTCTGATGACACTTGTCTCGGGAACCGCCCAGTTTAGAAGAGGTTTGCTATGGGGATTTGCTTCTAAACTGGGCGTTTCCCGAGACACGTGTCATCAGAGATTACTCAGACAGAAAAGAACAACCTTAACTTCAGAAACTCATAAGTACTGAAAGGATTAAGATTTTTTAATAGAAAAAATTTACAAATCTGTTTAACTTTCTGGAGCCAGTTGATATATAAAAAAAAGTTTGTGACAGAACAGGTAGTCTCACCTTAAAGGGTTACTCCGCTCCCCAGCATCCGGAACACTGAGTTCCTGAACGCTGTGTGCGGGCTTCCGCCCCCTCATGACGTCACACCCTGTCAAGTGAGGTTGTGTCCCGCCCCCTCAATGCAAGTCTTCCCATAGACTTTCGTTGAGGGGGGCAGGCCTTGACATCCTGAGGGGGCGGGCATGAACACGGAAGCCAGCACACAACGTTCAGGAACTCAATGTTCCGGACGCAGGGGAGCGGAGTAACCCTTTAATACTAGGCCTAGTGGCCTGATTACTTTATAATACAGACAGTAAAGTGAATTTTTTTTTTTTAAATATAACCAGAAATTCTTTAAAAATTATAATTTTTTTTTTAAATATGCTGGCCACAGACTGGTCTGGCTTTTCAGTGTGTTGGGTTCCCTTTAAATATTCCGTTTTTTGGATTAAGACACTGCAAGATATAAATATGACTGAGGAAATAACCTGAAATCAATTTATTGGAAAAGCAATAGTAAAACTACATTGGCTGTACCTTCATCGTAGCGAATTCTTGACTCAGTTCCAGGCGCTGCACTTGGAATACCTTTGTATAGTCCTTCACCTACAAAATCTGTATAGAACAGCATAAAAGACATAACAGCCATCCAGCTACATAACTGAGCAGCACACAGCTGTTTCATAACTTTGGGGATGCGGCAGTAACTGTGATAAATCCTGGGGGTAATAGACCAGCAAAGGCTCAACAAGCAAAAAATCGGGTTACATTTCCAAGAACGTAGCTTCCATTTTGGTATACAACATCCCCTGGTGAAGGACATAGAGGTCACAGAAGGTTTGCGGTCCAGAGCTTGTTGGCCATGGCCATGTTCTTCTGCCGTCTTCATTGTTACAAGGACACTTATTACAAATATAACGGTCAATAATAAAAACAGGCACTCATCTTGTCCACCGAGGTAAAGTGACACGTACGTATAATTCCAGTTGACGGAGGTCAGTAGATAACCAATACAACCACCAACGCTGATCATCAGCGAGAACATGGCGAAGGCTTGACCACAGCTTTCGTCGTCATGATAGAGGTCAGAGAGGAGAGCTTCCAATGGGGTGAAGCAGACCTGTACACAACAGTCTAGTAGCCCCACTCCAAAAATCAGGAAGAAAATGTGGACACGGTTCCCACCGTAGGAGAAGTAGGAAGCCAAAGAGTCTGCATGAGGAATGATGAAGAGTGACAGAAGGACACCAAGAGATAGTAGCCAGATGAATGGTCGCCTCCCACCATAGTTACTTTGGCAATTGTCACTAGCTGATCCAATCAATGGTACAAAGATTAGTCCAAGGACGGGTCCAATACCTTGAAGAGAAAGGGATGAAAAAGTTGGCAATAAGACATTAGGAAAACATGACAAATATCATCTGGTGATCTGTTGCTTTCTGTTTGAAGTCAGGCTGAAGTGTCTTAAATGGGTACAAACTGTTCCGAACGCTGGAGCCGGGAGCTTGTGACGTCATAGCCCCGCCCCCATGACGTCACGCCTCGCCACCTCAATGCAAATCTATTGGAGGGGGCGTGAAAAACGTTGAAAAACACTTAAAGAGAAACTGACAGCTGTTTACCTGCACTAAATCCAAAGCCATGCTCCCCTGCCTCTCCCTCCCCCCTGCCTCCCTCATATACTCAATAATATGCTAATGGATGCCAGGAATGAGCGCTCTGCTCTCTGTACATCCACCGGCAGCATTCATTTGTATATCAATAAAGGGGGCGGGCCGGACAGAGAATAAGGAGGAGGCAGGGGGCTAGGTGAGCCGGCTCCCCGTCTCTATTGCGCAGAGCTGCGCAATGCAGCTGAAGCTTAAGAAGCCATAACTCTGCGACTACTCATCTGATTCATGTAAGTGACCCCTTTTTTTTTTTAAAGCTGTTCCCCTGCACTATATCCCAATGTATTAAACTTTTTTCAATGAGACTCCCGCTTCAGTGTGCAAGGAGACGATCGGCCGCTATTCGGATTTACAGACATGTCTGGGTAAGAGGTGATCAGCACCAACCAAGCATCTAATATTTGCAAAGCAAATCTATCATTTGCAATCCAGTATTATTATGTAAGAACCGTTGCCTTGCTAGTTGGATACTTTATATACACTGACAGCAACTACTTGGAATGTAGCTATGTTGAACAGTAATTATTGTGATTATTGAGAGTCAATGTATACGGTTTTCAATACGGTTCCGTACGGTTTTCAAATTGAAAACATATACGGGAACTGTATTACAAAAACGAGGTGTAAACCCAGCCTAAGCTATATGTTTACAAGTCTATATTGAATTTTGCACAACTATGGCATAGACGACTGTATGTAAATGGGAAACCAAAGAAGGGGAACCATTGTTTTATTTTGAGTACTTTGGATAATTACTTGCAGCACTACTTGAGGTGGGTGACAAGGCTCTTTGGCTCACTTTTGGTTTAAACATATTTATCTTTCCTATTTTTTTATTTAATATTGCTTTAAATAAATGGTCTTTGGAAGAGGTCTTTAGAAGAGGTATCACTAGTCTACTTTTAAGGGTGGAATGAGTGGCCTTGGACCCTTTCAACACTAAAAACATCATTACCCAATGGCGAATCCTACTAGAAATTGCTTTATTTTGAGCTGTTTCAAGTCCGAGCTGGGAGCCTTCTGAGGGTAACCCTAACCTAGGAGTCTCACATTAGACAAAGACTGTACAGAGCGGAGCCGATTAGTCTCATCAAATGGTTGATATGACCAAAGAGATACTTGGCCTTTTATGCAAAATTTACCTCCACCCCCCAAACAAAAAGAACCAAGAAATGTTACACTTCAATCCCTGTAATCATGTCCAGGCTGGTTTATTGGAAGATAAAGCTCTGTGCATCCACTTCTTATGTGCCCTTCAAGGCATCTCTTAAATGAATGTAACAGACACCACAAACCACAAGAATGAGACAAAAAGAGGGTGTTCTGATACACCAAAGTGATATGGCCCGAAGCAAATCCACAACGACCCTAGTAAAGTTTAGACCTCAAGTCCATCGAAAACATGAGAGCACCCAGTATGAATGTCATAACAATATTGTTGGGGGGGCTTTACTGGAAGCTATATGGATTCTAAGTTTTGCCAGAAATAATATTAAAAAAAATATACACTATACAGTACATAAAATAACATGGTTAATAATTTAAAGGGGTACTCCAATGGAAAACATTTTTTTTTATATCAACTGGTGCCAGTAAAACAGATTTGTAAATTACTTCTATTAAAAAATCTTTATCCTTCCAGTACTTATTAGCGGCTGTATATTACAGAGAAAGTGCTTTTTTTTTGGAATTTTTTTCTTCTGTTCACAGTTCTCTCTGCTGACACCTCTGTCTGTATCAGGAACTGTCCAGAACAGCATAGGTTTGCTATGGGGATTTGCTCCTGTTCTGGACAGTTCCTGATACGGGCATCAGGTGTCAGCAGAGAGCACTGTGGTCAGAAAAAGAAAAAAGAAATCCAAAAAGAAAAGAACTTTCTCTGTAGTATATAGCAGCTAATAAGTAGTGGAATGATAAAAATGTTTTAATAGAAATAGTCATTTACAAATCTGTTTAACTTTCTGGCACCAATTGATTTAAATTATTTTTTTTTTAAAAAAGGTCTTTTCCACCGGAGTACCCCTTTAAGCAACAATGGTAACAACTTACCCAAAACCATGGTCATGTACCGCTCTTCCACTCCAGCCTCCAACAGTAATGGGGGGACGTACGTTATCCCAGCTGCCACACAAATTTCGAGACCACACGTCATGAAGTTTAGCAGGACGAGGTGCCACTGCAATCTGCAGGGCGTCATCTTCAAGTACCTTCTCTCTCCAGTGTCTACAGTCGAATGGTTAAAATCTCATGTGACTTCGCATGAGACAGAAAGTTCTCAAGAGGGGTCTTTGAAGACGACTCCCTTTGATCTTCTTGGACCCCATACTCAATGAAACTTGCTAAAAAGGAAGAAGAGAAACAAAGATTATACTCAGGGTGGTAAAGTACGGTATTGGCTTCTTGTTTAAATTCTCACTAGTGATAAATATAAAACTATCGCTAGACTTTTCAACTGGGGTAACAATTCCGTTTGTTGCCCTAGTAATTACACAGTAACATACCGTATATACTCGAGTATAAGCCGACCCAAATATAAGCCGAGGCCCCTAATTTCACCCCAAAAACCCTGTAAAAGGTATTGACTCGACTATAAGCCTAGGGTGGGAAATGCATCATCCCCCCCCTGTCATCATCCAGACCCCCGTCATCATCCCCCCCCCCCCGTCAATCCAGTGGTCTTCAACCTGCGGCCCTCCAGATGTTTCAAAACTACAGCTCCCAGCATGCCCGGACAGCCGATGGCTGTCCGGGCATGCTGAGAGTTGTAGTTTTTCAACATCTGGAGGTCTGCAGGTTGAAGACCACTGAGAAGGGATTGACAGGCAGAGAGTTCACTCGAGTATAAGCCGAGGGGGGCGTTTTCAGTACGAAAAATCGTGCTGAAAAACTCGGCTTATACTCGAGTATATACGGTAGTTCATAAGGTTCAAAAAAGACCAGAGTCCATCAAGTTCAACCTATAGCCCTAATGAGTCCCTACTGAGTTGATCCAGAGGAAGGAAAAAAAAAAAAAAACTCATACTAGAGGTAAAAATTCCTTCCCGACTCCAAATATGGCCTAAGAATAAATCCCTGGATCAACGTTCTGTCCCTATAAATCTAGTATCCATAACCAGCGATGTTATTGATAAATGAGGAGGACAAATGGGGATAACTCCCTGGTTCTCAATTATAAGTCAATAGAGCAGAGAGACAAAGTTCGCTACTGCTCGCTCATCCCCATTCGTCCTCCTCATTGTTGGGGGTTTCAGAGTGGCGACCCCAACCAATCAACACTTTTCACATGTCGCATTTAAGCAAACAGAAAAAAACAAAAAAAACTTTCCTGGTAGACATTCCCTTTAAGGCACATTTTTCATACCGCTGATACAACAAATCCCTTATGTGTCCTTAACTAGCACCATCACATATGAAGTCAGAAAAGGTCCTTGTCCGTGTTAATGTTAGTTTTATGTGGTTGGTTGTGAGTAAGCGCATGAGTCGGTCCTTGGGTATGAGCCAAAGTTCTGAAGCCATTGACTGTTACAGGACATCACTGTGTTCCTTGACTCCTTCCAGCCGGGGAGGCCCTACTAATGTATCTTGTGAACATGGAGCAATGGACTGGAGAAGTGTAAGGCGGACAGGGGAAGGTGGGGACACAAATACCCGGTCACCCGATGTTCCTATTC
Organism: Hyla sarda; assembly: GCF_029499605.1. Lineage (NCBI taxonomy): Eukaryota > Metazoa > Chordata > Amphibia > Anura > Hylidae > Hyla > Hyla sarda. Next base: position 395,511,498 of record NC_079192.1, on the reverse strand, counting down.
TAAAAATTGGATTAATAAGGCAGCTGGAGCAGTGGTTCTGTAATACTAAATGTATCTCTCCCCAATCTCCAGCAAGTGGCAACTCGGCTGAGGCCTAGTTACTCAGCTCAGGCCTCAGTAAATTGCTACTGACTAGTTGCTATGGACATTTAGCCTAGCAACCAAATATTAAAAAAAAAAAAAAAAAAAAAAAAAAAGAGTATCTCTTAGGCAGTGTATCCCTGGCAACCAGTCCAACTCACAGACTGGACATTCAGCCCCCTCCCCTACCAACCCAGGGGACCACCCAGGAATACCCACATTTGGTTGGGACGTGCATAAAAGTCACCTCTTTTGTGACCGTGCTCCCAGGATTGACCCAACAAATCCAGGACTATTTGCGAGTATGCACAGACTTTGAATGCGAGTGCGAAGATTTGACTCTCACTTCATTCAGAATTCTGAGCTTTTGTAGCGCGAATGTACGGGGGGCTTGGGACCCCTGTTCAAGTAATTGTTTAGGGCTCCAGTGTTCTCACATTTATCACCTATACCATATATATATATATATATATATATATATATATATATATATATATTAACCAAAGAGAGAAATTTCAGGTAATGTTCCCTGGTATCAGCTTAGCTCTTGTTAAGGAATATAAAAAGCTGATCGGGATTTTATGCCAAGCCAGACTACTCCCCAAAAGGGAACTTCCCTTTTGGGGAGTAATCTGGCTTGGCATAAAATCCCGATCAGCTTTTTATATTCCTTAACAGGAGCTAAACTGATACCAGGGAACATTACCTGAAAAGGTGATGTAATGAGCTGCTTTGCATATTCCCCTACCCAGAATGCCCGCGGAGTGCTTAATGGCCTTCTGAAGCTCCGTTACACCAGGAATGGTGGCCTCGCCCTGAGGTAAATACTCACCCCCTTTATATATATATATATATATGCTCGTGATTACAACAATGAATACATACCTGTATGCAAAAACATAAACTTAACAAAGCGGTCAGATTTGTGCCCATAACCGCCTTTAGAGGGCATGCAATGAAGGAATTGAAAAAAAGGTGGGTTGGGAGGAGTCCGCAAAATGTCACGTACGCCTTGCCAGTAGGTGCAGGGGTGTTATATACCCCCGCCCCCTACACACAACTCCTAAAATCCGCCTAGAAGTACAGGGGGTGGAGAATACTCCCGCCCCTCGCACAAATACAGCCTGATAGGCTTAACGCATATATGTAAACTTTTGTACAACCCCAACCTTTAAAGCCCCCCACCCCCCACCCCCCACCCCCCTATACAGCAGATTGCTGTTGACCGATCCCACAATTTATTAAAGAAGACCAGCGCCACGGCTGATCAGCAGTACGACACATCGACCACCAGCAACCAGGATGAAGATGGCACCTGAGGAAAGGATCGGCGATACAGGGGCACCGAGGGAGCAGTGGCGGGGGAGTTTGTTGTTTTACATGGTGGCAGCCCCGGGATAATAGCAAAAAAAAAAAAAAAACTGGGAGTACTCCTTTATATATCAATTGACTCCAGAAAGTTAAACAGATTTGTAAATGACTTCTATTAAAAAATCTTAATCCTTCCAATAATTATCAGCTGCTGAAGTTGAGTTGTTCTTTTCTGCCTGACAACAGTGCTCTCTGCTGACACCTCTGTCTGTCTCGGGAACTGAACAGAGCAGAATAGGCTTGCTATGGGGATTTGCTTCTACTCTGGACAGTTCCCGAGACAGGTGTCATCAGAGAGCACTTAGACAGAAAAGAACAACTCAACTTCAGCAGCTCATAAGTACTGAAAGGATTAAGATTTTTTTTAATAGAAGTAATTTACAAATCTGTTTAACTTTCTGTAGCCAGTTGATATAGAAAAAAATTAATAAAAAAGCTTTTTCCTGGATAACCCCTTTAACATAATTCCAACACCATAAGCAATGCCTTTTTTGGTGGCAATTCAGCAATGGTTGTAACACGTCTCCCTAATATTTTAAGCAAATATATTTACTTATGCCTTATATTACTTATATTTACGTATATCCTATTCAAGACATATACTGTAAAACTCTTTGACATCCGGTAATTCAGAAAAACCGTAATGATAATACTACAATTATCTTCTGCACAGAATTCCATTTTAGGCAGCATAGATACAGTTCCTCTATATTTCTGTTAATAAAGGGGTACTCCGGTGCAAACCTTTTTTTTTTTTTTGTTTTGTTTTTAAATGAACTGGTGCCAGAAAGTTAAACAGATTTGTAAATGACTTCTATTAAAAAAAATCTTAATCCTTTCAGTACTACTTAGCAGCTGTATGCTACAGAGGAGATTTTATTCTATTTGAATGTCTTTTTTTGTCTTGTCCACACAGTGCTCTCTGCTGGAACCTCTGTCCGTGTCAGGAACTGTCCAGAGCAGCATAGGTTTGCTATGGGGATTTTCTCCTGCTCTGGACAGTTCCTGATACGGGCATCAGGTGTCAGCAGAGAGCACTGTGGACAAGACAAAAAAAAAGAAATAAAAAAAGAATAGAATTTCCTCTGTAGCATATAGCTGCTAATAAGTTCTGGAAGGGTAAAGATTTTTTAATAGTAGAAGTCATTTACAAATCAGTTTAACTTTCTGGCACCAGTTGATTTAAAAAAATTTAAAAAAATGTTTTTCATCGGAGTACCCCTTTAAGATCTTACTTTCTGGATTTCATCCCCAAAGCATTTAACTCAGTGTTTGCCAACAAGTATGCCTCCAGCTGTTGCAAAACTACAACTCCCAGCATGCCCGGACAGCCAAAGGCTGTCCGGGCATTCTGGGGGTTGTAGTTTTGCAACAGCTGGAGGCACACTATTTTGGAAAACACTGACACACAGTAAGTATACGATTCTTATACGAATTCTATACTTTGCTTTACCTACCTGGCTAATTCACTGCAAAGTCCCCATAGGAATAAAGAAGCCATGTCTGCAGGGAGCCCCCATATGAATTCTGCCGTTCCTGCACTGACCCCGCACTATTCCCAGTTTTTCATGCATCATAGTAATTTCCCATTGCACCAACCTCTCACCGGCTGCTAAGAAGAAACAGACAATGTCTCATTGTATCCTCCAGGCCGGCCCCGAACTTACATCACTAGCAGTCAGCCAGGATTGGGAACGTATTGGAAATACATAGAGGCTTATTTCCATGGGCAGCTTCCCTTCCTGAACAAGAAGGGTTAAAACTGCATGACCGCCCTGTAATAAAATCCAGGTAGAAGGCAAGGAGAGGGGGCTCTGTATCTGTCTTATGAGGACTACTTCATGCCATGACTCTGGACAGAAGGAGGGTCCATTGACCCGTCTATCGTTTGGTAAAGGGGGTAATTCTAATATTAAAGGGGTATTCCGGGATTTTTTTTTATTTGACTATGCTACAGGGGCTGTAAAGTTAGTGTAGTTCCTACTATAGTGTCTGTACCTGTGTGTGATGGTTTTCTCACAATTCTTATGTGATTTTCATCCCACTATTTATATTTATCAGCATACAAAATGACTGTTGTCTCAGATTTTTCCCAGCTTGCAATGCGGCCGAGACCTGACTCACTAGTCAGCTGATGACAGGGAGCCTGTCTGCTTCAATGGGTGGAGTGAGCAATCTGCAAGTAATGCAACAGCTGTAGGCACCCTGATTGAAAACCACAGGTCTGCAGCTCATTTATGTTTCAATGGGTGGGGTGGCTGATGTGTGGGAAGGAGGAAAATGGAATCATGGGATTTGTAGGCAAACAAGAAAACTGAAAACAGGAAATACAAGTTCAGAGAAAGCTAGTCACAGTGTTATGGTAATCTCACAACATAGCCATTTAGCACAAGACGCGCAGATCCTTCCTAAGCATGTCCATTACTGCCTGCCAAGTACGTACTAAAATCACTTTATGGTAGAGAACCCCTTTAAAAGTAAACCCAATCCAGAGGACCGGGATAAGTAGCTGATCAGTAAGGGTCCAACCACTGTACCCACACCAATCACAAGAACGGAGGGGAATTATCCTCCCAGGTGAATGGAGCAACAGGGCCCATGCCGGACCATTATTCTCTTTGTTCTTAGTGGGGCTTATGGACATTGTCAAGTACTGAACTCCCATAGACCGTGAATAGAGCAGTAGCCCATTTACGGGGGACGATCGACCTCCGTAACCCCCTCTGTCTGCCAGCACATGTTCATATCACAACTCTGGACAGGACAGGACAGGAGGGTCCATTGACCATTCTATGGTTTGTTATAGGGGTTATTCTAAGATTAAAAGTTAACCCCTATTCAAGGGACAGGAGATAAGAAGCTGATCAGTAAGGCTCCAACCATTGGTACCCCCACCAATCAGATGAATGGAGGTCCATTTCCCCCCCCCCTGGTGAACGGAGTGGCAGCGCCCATGCTTGACCACTATTCTCTTTGTTCTTAATGGAGCTTATGGACATTGCCAAGTGCTGAACACCTATAGACATTCGTTTTATAGAACAGAGCAGTAGCCGATTATGCACGCTGCTTCTCCAATCACTCAGGGGACAACTGACCTCCATTCTTGTGATCAGTGGGGTCTGAGTGTTTGTAACTCATCCAAACTCTTCTTATATCTCTTGGACCAATGCTTTACCTTGTTAGCAAACAATGCAGTTCCTTTCAGGAGGATAGTCCTGTCCAAGTTGATGTCACACAATAGCAAAGAGGAGGGGACCAATCAAGAGTTGACACCATTCTATCTAATGGGCCTATAGAAGCCAGGTGGGCTGCAACCAGGGCTCAAGTCCTGCAGGAAAGCATGGGAACTGAGTTCCTGCACTTTTTTCACAGCAGGAACACAGTTCCCATTAGAAGGAGTCCTGCAGAACCAGCCCTTGAGTGGAAATATTGAGTGAGTTCCTGCACAATTTTACCCAGGATTTGACCCCTGGCTGCAACTAGGATACATATATCCGAAAGGTGCTTAAAGGGGTACTCCGGCCCCAAGACATCTAATCCCATATCCAAAAGATAGGGGATAAGATGTCTGATCGTGGGGCACTGGAGGAAGCGCTGGAGGCTCTCAGTGTTATGCCTCCCGACCACGGGGACGGAGTATCGTGATGTCACGACCCCGCCCCCATGTGATGTCGTGCCCCTCCCCTCAATGTAAGTCTATGGGAGGGGGCGTGACAGGACCCCCGCGATCAGACATCTTATCCCCTATCCTTTGGATAGGGGATCAGATGTCTTGGGGCCGGAGTAACCCTTTAAGGCTCATGGTCTGGACCTTATTTGTTTAAGTGACAAGTGACCTGTTGGACAGATGGAGCCCTGGGTGGGTTCACCAATGTAGAAGGCTGAAGGATAGCTGCGTTGGCCATGCACACGAGATATGTGGTGGAGGAACCCGATGATTTTAGTGGAAACGACAGATAATTTATAGTATACGGGGCCTCCTAACCCTCCCCTAATGGCAGATGTCAGAAAAGAGAAGAGTGTGTTGGATTTCAGCTGTGTGATCCTTTTGTTTTCTTTCTTCTCCCTTGTTATTCTGGATACGTACATGCTCGACTCAGCCGAGTGTGAATGTGTATGGGAAGATCAGGAAAGATAGCCAGCCACACGAGTGTTCATCCAAAAGCTATGAGTTTGGCCAGTGCAGGAAAGCCTAGCTACCCCCGTGGAAGAATCAAGATGACAGATCCCTCCAAGGACAGCACAGGATAGAGCTGGCGCACAAGACTTGAAAGCTAGTTGCCTGATGAAGCTGGTTATCCAGCGAAACGCGTTGCATGCCGGGTAAAATAAATCAGTTTTTACCTTTCAAGTCTTGTGCGCCAGCTCTATCCTGTGCTGTCCTTGGAGGGATCTGTCTTTGCTTCACTTTGTGTTGCCAGGAGCGGCTGCCGCGTCTTGCCCGTTCAAGGTTTTATGCCTATACCATAGTTGTACTTGGTCGTAGTACAACCATCATCGGTGAGCAATATTGCTTTTAGCTTTTCTTTATTTATTAACGGTACCACACTAGGAGCGCCGTCTCCCTTTGTTTATAGTTGTATCTGGAATAGGGCCTTTTTGTTATAATATGATGCATGCTATATCTGGAATACTAAATACCTTAATAGCACTGTCTCTTTAAAGGGGTACTCCACTGGAAAACATTATTTTTTTTTTTTTACATCAACTGGTGCCAGAAAGTTAAACAGATTTGTAAATTACTTCTATTTAAAAATCTTAACCCTTCCAGTACTTATCAGCTGCTATATGCTCCACAGGAAGTTCTTTTCTTTTTGAATTTCCTTTCTGTCTGACCACAGTGCTCTCTGCTGACAACTCTGACCATTTTAGGAACTGTCCAGAGTAGGAGCAAATCCCCATAGAAAATCTCTCCTGCTCCAGACAGTTCCTAAAATGGACAGAGGTGTCAGCATAGAGCACTGTGGTCAGACAAATCTGTTTAACTTTCTGGCACCAGTTGATTAAAAAAAAATGTTTTCCAGGGGAGTACCCCTTTAAAGGGGTATTCCAGGCAAAACTTTTTTTTAATATATATATATATATATATATATATATATATATATATATATATATATATATATATATATATATCTCAACTGGCTCCGGAAAGTTAAACAGATTTGTAAATGACTTCTATTAAAAAATCTTAATCCTTCCAATAGTTATTAGCTTCTGAAGTATTCTGTCTAACTGCTCAATGATGATGTCACGTCCCGGGAGCTGTGCATGATGGGAGAATAACCCCATAGGAACTGCACAGCTCCCGGGACGTGAGTCATCAGAGAGCAGTTAGACAGAAAACAACAACTCAACTTCAGAAGCTAATAACTATCGGAAGGATTAAGATTTTTTAATAGAAGTAATTTACAAATCTGTTTAACTTTCCGGAGCCAGTTGATATATATATAAAAAAAAGTTTTGGCCTGGAATACCCCTTTAAGGACCTATTGATGATATAAAGTATGTCTATACTACAGTATAGCGATAATATTTCACCATCTGTCAAATAAAGCACAAAAAACAATCAATGAGTGAACACCGGAGCGAAGCTATCTAGTGAGGCAATAATACTGTACCTTCATATACCCCGAACTTGCCGCGGCGAAGGCATGACAAGGCAGGAATCTCCGCGCTATTATGTCTACAGCGTCTGACCTCATTCCATCTTCATTGGGCTTATTCCATACAGCTGTGTTTACACTGAGACCCAAAACTAAAATTACACCCCCCCCCCCAGTACAGAGGAATCCAAGAACCAGCTGCAACCAAATGTCTATCACTGTATAGAACATATGTCTGACAAGTACAGATGTAGCAGTGCTGAACGTCTCCTTTCATTTCATTGTGGCTTTAAATTAGATACCTGCAGTCCTATGTAAATTACAACAAAATCTCCGCCAAGAGAAAGAAAAATGTAAAATTACATAAATAGGATTACATAAAGCCTATGTAAATTACAACAAGAGCTGTGCCAAATGACAAACTAAGCTCTGCAGCACTATAGATACAGTTAAAGGGGTACTCCAGTGGACATTAAGTTAAACAGATTTTTAAATTACTTCGATTTAAAAATCTTAATCCTTCCAGTACTTATTGGCTGCTGTATGCTACAGAGGAAGTTGTTTTCTTTTTGAATTTCTTTTCTGTCTGACCACAGTGCTCTCTGGTGACATCTCTGTCCATGTCAGGAACTGTCCAGAGTAGGAGCAAATCCCCATAACAAACCTCTCCTGTTCTGAACAGTTCCTGGTCATGGACATAGGTGGCAGCAGAGAGCACTGTGGTCAGACAGAAAAGAAATTAAAATTTAAGTAATTTAGAAATCTGTTTAACTTACTGGCACCAAATGATTTAAAAAAAAAAAAAAATGTTTTCCAGTGGAGTACTTCTTTAAAGGGAATGGGTCCTGTAGATTTGTTTTTGCTATTAAGAGCAAAATACTGGAAGGTTTTATTTTTTCTACTCTGTTTCTATTTTTTATAGTTTTTTTTATTTTTTTATTTTACTTTTGGGGCAGCCATCTTACCTGATCTGTTAACAGCATTTAGAGATATGCTTTATAGCAGGGCCCCATGGACATAGGCAACCACAGACTAAATAATGACTGTGACATGAAGGGAGATGAGGGGACAGTAATGACTGACACATGGGGGGAGATGAGGCGACACTAATGACTGACACAGGTGGGGGTGTGGGGACACTAATGACTGACACACAGGGATATGAGGGGACAGTAATGATTGACACACAGGGGAGATGAGGGAACATTAATGATTGACACACAGGGGAGATGAGAGAACATTAATTACTGACACACAGGAGGAGATGAGGGGACACTAATGACTGACACACGGGGAGATGAGGGGACAGTAATGATTGACACACAGGGGAGATGAGGGAACATTAATGATTGACACACAGGGGAGATGAGGGAACATTAATGATTGACACACAGGAGGAGATGAGGGAACATTAATGATTGACACACAGGAGGAGATGAGGGGACATTAATGATTGACACACAGGGGAGATGAGGGAACATTAATGATTGACACACAGGTGAGATGAGAGAACATTAATTACTGACACACAGGAGGAGATGAGGGGACACTAATGACTGACACACGGGGAGATGAGGGGACAGTAATGATTGACACACAGGGGAGATGAGGGAACATTAATGATTGACACACAGGGGAGATGAGGGGACAGTAATGACTGACACACAGGGGAGATGAGAGAACATTAATTACTGACACACGGGGAGATGAGGGGACAGTAATGATTGACACACAGGGGAGATGAGGGAACATTAATGATTGACACACAGGAGGAGATGAGGGAACATTAATGATTGACACACAGGAGGAGATGAGGGGACACTAATGACTGACACACGGGGAGATGAGGGGACAGTAATGATTGACACACGGGGGGATGAAGGAACATTAATTACTGACACACAGGAGGAGATGAGGGGACACTAATGACTGACACACGGGGGGAGATGGGGGGACACTAATGACTGCCACACGGGGGGGGGGGGGAGATGAGGGGACACTAATGACTCATGGCACAATTTTTCATGTTCCACCAATCTGCTTTAAACAACAGGCACCCAGTAAGGTGATAGGATGACCGATCACCTACCCACCGACATTGGGGTACTCCAACATTAACCAGTCATCACCAACTGTGCCCGTTCCTGCAGCATCCTGGTACTGTGCATACAATTCCGACATGTTTCACATGCCACACCAGGTAGCACTAAGTGAGTGATCCAGCGACGTACCATAATTTACATTCTGCAGGATTCACAGGAGAGCATATGACAAGTCCCCGCAATGAGTGAGGTAAAGGTCACAGCTTTATACAAGACTATTTAAAGGCACAGGCCTTAGGAAAGAGCTAGCTATACAGAATGTGAGAGTGACTGCGTGCGGCTCATACTTCACAGGTATCCACTAATAATTCACGCTAAACCCTTGGCCTCGTCCGCACATTCAGATAGACAGAATATAGGCGCCACTTCCTCACATTGGGCCCCCTCTTGCTGTACAGCCCAAATGTGACTTTACCCTCTAGACCAGTGTTTTTCATTCAAGGTACCTTTGGCTGTTACTAAAGTACAACTCCCAGCATACCCGGACAGCGAGCGCTTATAGCAGCCGGGACCTGCCATGCATAAAGCGAGCACTGCTCCGGTGCTCGTGTCATCTTCAGGACGACCCAACACATCAGGCCGTACATTTAGGTCCGTTGCCCTTAAGGGGTTAAAGAGATAATTCTGCAGGGAGGGGAAGGCTGAGCTCTGAGCTTCATCTATTGTCTTCTTTATCTAATTGCGTCACCTTTCATTGTAATGCTGTACAGATCACTTTCCAATTGCCTTTTATCAGCACAGACAGAACAGGAAGTCTTAGCTTAGTTTTGAGCCTAGTGATCAGAATGGAAAGTGCAAGATTTCAGGATAGTGATATACAAAAAAAAATAGTTTGGAGATATTTTTTACCTAAAAACTCGATTTAGGCCATTTTCGGATGACACATCCCATTTGAAGAGATACTTAAATGGGTACTCCGTTGCTCAGCGTTTGGAACAAACTGTTCTGAACACTGGAGGCGGAGTCAGGAGTTCGTGATGTCATAGCCCCACCCCTTCATGATGCCATGCCCCGCCCCCTCAATGCAAGTCTATGGGAGGGGGCGTGACAGCTGTCACGCCCCCTCCCATAGACTTGCATTGAGCGGGTGGGACGTGACGTAATGAGGCAGCAGGGCTATGACATCACGAGCTCCCGGCGCCGGCTCCAGTGTTCAGAACAGTTTGTTCCAAACGCTGAGCAGCGGAGTATTCCTTCAATCGTGCTGATTCTGGGACCATCACATCTGCAAAAGATAATATCCCATGTACAGTTCACACCTGCATAATGAATCGAACGCAGGCAGGAGAGTAGAATTCTATTTTTTTGTACAAAGAGCATGTCGGCCATGTAGTGTTACACGAACGGCCCAAAACTTTTTAGTGAGAGTGTAATGCTCCATTTCTCCTGTAGGAGTGCTGTAGGGAAATGGAACACTAGCTGGCAGATTCTCCTGCAGATTGCAGCTGATTACTGGGGCACAGGCTGCACTGGGGGACTCGAACAGGAGTTGTCAAAACTATACCAAACCTAAAAAGCTCAAAAGGGTCATACTATTCAGTGTCAGTAATATCAGGACTACTTCCCATACTTTTAACTAAACTCTGAGCCTGTCAATATAATCTTCATAAAGGACATGAAAAAGCACTTGGAAACTGGAGAACTTCTTTAAAGGGGAACTCCACTGCTCAGTGTTTGGAACAAACTGTTCGGAAGAATGGAGTCAGCGCCGGGAGCTTGTGTAATAGCCCCACCCCCTCATTAAACCAGGTTGCCACGCCCCCTGCCATAGACTTGCATTGAGGGGGCGGGGTGTCACGAGGGGCGTGGCTATGATTTCACAAACTCCCGGCGCTGGCTCCAGCATTCGGACCAGTTTGTTCTAAACGCTGAGCAGCAGAGTACCCCTTTAAGGGCCCAACTGGGAAAAATGCATAGTCATAGTATACAAAGGATATGCATTGTGCATTGTTGATCTGTTCATGGAGAGGGACAGTTTGTGCCGTGTAACAAAGACGGACATTGGCAACAGAAGCGGAGTCTAGTAACGTGATCCTCCCAGCACCGAGATCTGTTGACTAACATCTCACATTCTTAGAGTAACAAGAAACTTTGCCTTCAAATCGGGATCAAACAGGGATCGTAAAATTATTTTTGCTTTCTAATTGATCTGGTTTTAGTAGGAAATAGTTATATATAGGATGTCGGTACCATCGCCATAAAGATGAAAATCTCATACTATGGTGCTGGATTTTGCCTCAATAAGGACTTGGTGTCTTATAAACACAGGTTCCTGGTAGCTGAGAAGGTTGGACAATCTAGAGCTGGACCTCCTCTCTCCATGAGCCTTATACTTGGTCTCACCCATCTTAAGGAGTTAAAGGGGTACTCCGCCCCTACATATCTCCTATCCAAAGGATAGGGGATAAGATGTCTGATCGCAGGGGTCCCTCCGCTGGGGACCCCCACGATATCCCCACTGCACCCAGCGTTCGATTCGATCGGGTGCAGCGTCGGAGGCTTTCAACGTCACGGCTGCGCCCCGCTCTTGACATTACGGCCACGCCCCCTCAATGTAATTGCATTGAGGGGGCATGACCATGACTACACGAGCTGGACGTGACTGGGCCATCACAAGACCTTTATCGCCAGTGATCTGGCACAGAGCGAACTTCACTCCGTGCACCAGATGTCTGGGGTGCTGTAGCCGAGATCGTGGGGGTCCCCAGCGGCGGTACATCTTATCCCCTATCCTTTGTATAGGGGATAAGATGTCTAGGGGTGGAGTACCTTTTATATCCCCCCAAAAAACAACAAAATATTTTATGTGTGACTCCGTACATAATCCTGATTATGCGTGTATAATTTTTATGTGTCTAGCACCTATTTTTCTCTAACAAATCTCTCTGTTGCTCTCTTAGTTGTCATTGTGTGCTTTGGAGGGGGGATGTCCCTCCCTCTACACGAATAATATCTCTCCCCGAGTCTGCTGTGCTGTGCTGGGTCTCTTCATCCAATCACTGCAGGCTGCTCTGTAACCCCCTCCTCTCTGTTTTCATGCTGCAGTCTGATAGGACAGGAGTGAGTACAGAGGAGTGCTAGTCCCGCTCCTCACTTACTGAACTTTGTCACAGCCCGTGCTTCAGCCGGATAGCATTATGTTCTGGATGGTATATGGACCCCTAGTGGCCATTGTTTATAAGCCATAGTTTCTATAAAAAGGTGATTAAAAAATGTATTTTAAGTATATTAGAAAGGTTAAGGTTTTGCCAAGATGTGCAACACATAAAATGTTTTTGAATCTGACAGTGCCCATTTAAAGGAGGAGTCCAGTCCTGAAAAACGTATCCCCTATCCTAAGGACAGGGGATCAGTTTCAGATTGCGGGGGATCCGACCGCTGGAGTCCCCGCAATCTCCTGTATGGGGCCCCGGCAGCCCGTGGGAAGGGGCAGAGCCGGAGATTGCCGAAGGCAGCACTCCAGCTCTGCCATAGAGTTGTATTGAGGGGGCGTGTCAGCCGCCACTTCATGCGGTGGTCAACACGCCCCCTTCCCACGGGCTGCCGGGGCCCTGTACAGGAGATCACAGGGGGCCCCAGCGGTCGGACCCCCCGCGATCTAAAACTTATCCCCTATCTTTAGGATAGGGGTTAAGTTTTTCCGGACTTGACTACTCCTTTTGGGTGGCCATACACATTAGATAAAAGTAGAAAACAGAATGAAGAAACGGAAAGAAGTCACCTGGAGACAGGAACAAAATTAAATAATGTCATCAATTTAACAAAAGTTGACTTATCGGAGGATTGTATCACATTACTTTCAAAAGGACTTAATTTTGGACTTTGTGATCCATTTAACTATACTCAATTTGAAATTGATTTATATAAATCTATCCGTAAGATGAATCTCACAATTTTTTTTTCCAAAAAAATCAAATAATAAAACATTGATGGAGCAGAAAGAAGGAGAAACTCCAGTTAGTTGGGATTCCGCATTGTAAGCACATTTTCAGCGGAAGAACATGCCCTCGTTCACACATTAACCACTTCTTTTCAGGATTTACCTGATAAAATTCACTCTGAAAAGGAGGCAGAGAATCCCTTCACAGGCGGGAAGCAATCTAGGTTCTCCCCTCCCATAACACCAGGCCGGTCATTAGACCTGTTCAGGGAAGCGGACTGTAGGGAGGTAAAATCCCTAATATCACTAGAAGTAATCTCACCCCTAGAGAAGAAACGGCACTTAAATGGCTTACAGGGTAGCTCCCACCATCCTATTTTTTTTTTTTTGCTAGCCCGTTAAACCCCCCCCCCACCCGCTACGGCACTAGCCCGTTCCCTCCTTACCCCCCCCCCCCCTGCCCCGCATACCCCGTTCCCTCATTACACTTGCAATCACTGCAGAGTCCGGCAGCGGGCGTGCAGGGTCAGCGGCGGCAACGAGGTGGCGATGTGCGGGAGGAGTGGCCTCCCAGCCAGTGGCCGGGGAGCCAATGCGCTCGCTCCCGCCTGTCTGATTGACAGACAGGGAGCGAGTGCAGCCTAACTGAAAAAGGACCGATTGCCACTCCAAAATCAGTCCTTTTTCAGTGGCCGGTTTTTAAATGTAAATTAAACCTTTTTAATGAAAAAAAAAAAAAAATAAAAGTATATTAGAGATATGTTGTAGTACATAAGTACTACAACATATAAAAAAAGAAAGTTGGTGACAGTGCCCATTTAACACACGAAGAGATCTTAAAATATGTGGGGCCGATAAAGGTGGCAGCGTGGTAGTGTTATATACAGATTACTATCATTTTGAAGCAGCTAGAAAACTACAGAACAAAGAGGTATATACTCATTTATCTAGTAATCCCACACATAACACGGTCAAAAAACTTAGGTCCCTTCTTAGATCCCATACAGACAAAGGCATACTCTCCACAAAAACCGCAGAACGACTCAACATTGAACATCCAAAATACCCCAAATGGTACTTTCTCCTGAAAATCCATAAGTCGCAGAGCCGATCCCCTGGTCGCCCCATTGTTGCGGGGATCGGCTCTGCGACTGAACTCCTTTCCCAATACCTTGAGTATCTCCTTAAACCATGGTTAACATCCATGCCCACCTATGTGAAGGATACGTCCGATCAGCTCAGTGATTTCACTTGGAGTGATGATTATCATCTCGCATCTATTGATGTCCAGAGTCTGTATACCCGCATCCCTAGGGATGCGGGTGTACAGGCTATCCATGAGCTCCTGTGAGAAGCTGGTAGATCGGATCATTTTATATCCTTCATATGTGAATCCCTATCTTTCGTTCTCTCACATAATGAATTTCAGTTTGAAGGAGATTGGTATAGGCAGGAGACCGGCAAGGCGATGGGCCCGCCAGTCTCCTGCACATATGCCAATCTCTTCTTAACTATTTTTTAGAGGACGTGTGTATGTCTGTGTGATTGGTTGTCTGTCTGTGTTGAGCCTCTTCTCGGGGTTGCCGATGATCCTTTTGGTATGCCTTATCTCCTTCCTATTGCTTACTGAGGCTCACTGGGACCTCCGGGGAGTGTTGTTCTCTCTTGTTTTTTTTATGTTTTGTTTTTACGTTGGCGATGGCGATTTGTTATCTTTATTTGCAAAAAACTTAAAAAATAAATAAATAAACGAATGCGAAATCATGCTGATTGCAGCACCTGAAGTGGCAAACTGATATTCTCTGTCTCCACGCTCACATACAGCTTTAGTGAAGTGCCAGACATCACCCTCTATTTTGTATCTGATTTTTTTTATATATATATACACATACAGTGGTCCCTCAAGTTACAATATTAATTGGTTCCAGGACGACCATTGTATGTTGAAACCATTGTATGTTGAGACCAGAACTCTATGGAAACCTGGTAATTGGTTCTGAAGCCCCAAAATGTCATCCAAAAATAGGAAAAAGTGAGGATTAAAGAAAAATAAGTAGATAACTAATATAGATAAAGCAAATCCTTACATATAAAAGTAATAATGATCTGCTGGGAGCTGTAATCACTGTCTATGTCAGCGTTTCCCAACCAGGGTGCCTCCAGCTGTTGCAAAACTACAACTCCCAGCATGCCCGGACAGCCAAAGGCTGTCCGGGCATGCTGGGAGTTGTAGTTTTGCAAGAGCTGGAGGCACCCTGGTTGGGAAATGCTGGTCTAGGTAGAGGACAGGAGCTTCTTCAGGGTCCTGTATAGTGCACGCAGGGTCCTCAAAATTTAAAATGGAGCCGCCCTCACCTGGTGTCCAAAGGAGAAGCTAACCCTGAAACAGGTAAAGAGTACAGAACATGTAATACCTTCCTGTACTGTAGGGGGCGCTACCAGACATCAGTCAGTGCATACACTTCAGTAATACAGGTAAAGAGTACAGAACATGTAATACCTCCCTGTACTGTAGGGGGCGCTACCAGACACCAGTCAGTGCATACACTTCAGTAATACAGGTAAAGAGTACAGAACATGTAATACCTTCTTGTACTGTAGGGGGTGCTACCAGACGCCAGTCAGTGCATACACTTCAGTAATACAGGTAAAGAGTACAGAACATGTAATACCTTCCTGTACTGTAGGGGGCGCTACCAGACACCAGTCAGTGCATACACTTCAGTAATACAGGTAAAGAGTACAGAACATGTAATACCTCCCTGTACTGTAGGGGGCGCTACCAGACACCAGTCAGTGCATACACTTCAGTAATACAGGTAAAGAGTACAGAACATGTAATACCTCCCTGTACTGTAGGGGGGGCTACCAGACACCAGTCAGTGCATACACTTCAGTAATACAGGTAAAGAGTACAGAACATGTAATACCTCCCTGTACTGTAGGGGGCGCTACCAGACACCAGTCAGTGCATACACTTCAGTAATACAGGTAAAGAGTACAGAACATGTAATACCTCCCTGTACTGTAGGGGGCGCTACCAGACACCAGTCAGTGCATACACTTCAGTAATACAGAGGTTTTACCAGTGAATGCCCATTCTGATTGGTCGGTTCTTTCAGCCATTGACACGTTTCACAGATCTGGACTGTCCGTACATTGTATGTTGAGTCTGGTTTCAACTTACAATGGTCCAGAATAGACCATTGTATGTTGAAACTATCGTATGTTGAGGCCATTGTAAGTTGAGGGATCACTGTGTATATATATATATATATATATATATATATATATATATATATATATACACACATATATATATATATATATATATATATTTAATCCATGTAGTAAAGGATGACGGCTCTCAGGTCTAGATGCCCCAATGAAATGAATCTGTTCTATTGATTGAGATATGGACGGAGGAACACGACACAATACAATTAGGCAGATTGTGAATTATTTGTGGAATGTTAAACATCTCCGGTGTCTGACTGAGGGCGGCTTGTTCTCTGGGAACGAAAAGGCTTATCCCGCATTTAATGGCTCGAAATCTGATCTCATTTTCAATAGATGAAGCTGAATAGGAACAATGACAACACCATTAGCACAGGAACAAATATATGTCTATATATATATATATATATATATATATATAGTGGTAAAACTGTGGAAAACATATGCATCATGGGTAGGGTTGCCATCATTTTTGCAAAAAAAAATAATAAATACCGGCCATGCTAATTTGCATAATGAATTATATATGCGTGACATCACAGGATACACTTATGCGGGGGAAATTTTGTCTTATTGTGACCCCTATAACTTTTTTATTTCTCCTTATACGGGGCCTGTATGAGAGCTCATTTTTTGCGCCCCGATCTGTAGTTTTTAATGCTTCCATTTTTGTTTTGATTTTACTTTTTGATCACTTTTTTAAATTAAATTCGGGATTTGCAGTTAGTTACTAACAACAACTCCCAGCATGCCCCGATACAGCAAAAACAAAACCTACAACTCCCAGCATTCCCCGATACAGCAAAAACGAAAACTACAACTCCCAGCATGCCCTGATACAGCCTGTGGCTCAGCAGCTGCCCCAAACGAAGACTACAACTCCCAGCAAGTTGGACTATATAGTATAGGTCAGTGTTTCCCAACCAGGGGTGCCTCCAGCTGTTGCAAAACTACAACTCCCAGCATGTTGGACTATATAGTAGCATATAGTATAGGTCAGTTTTTTCCAACCAGGGGTGCCTCCAGCTGTTGCAAAACTACAACTCCCAGCATGTTGGACTATATAGTAGTATATAGTATAGGTCAGTGTTTCTATACCAGGGATGCCTCCAACTGTTGCAAAACTACAACTCCCAGCATGTTGGTCTATATAGTAGTATATAGTATAGGTCAGTTTTTTCCAACCAGGGGTGCCTCCAGCTGTTGCAAAACTACAACTCCCAGCATGTTGGTCTATATAGTAGTATATAGTATAGGTCAGTTTTTCCAACCAGGGGTGCCTCCAGCTGTTGCAAAACTACAACTCCCAGCATGTTGGTCTATATAGTAGTATATAGTATAGGTCAGTTTTTCCAACCAGGGGTGCCTCCAGCTGTTGCAAAACTACAACTCCCAGCATGTTGGACTATATAGTAGCATATAGTATAGGTCAGTTTTTTTCAACCAGGGGTGCTTTCAGCTGATGCAAAACTACAACTCCCAGCATGCCCGGACAGCCGTTGGCTGTCCGGGCATGCTGGGAGTTGTAGTTTTGCAACAGCTGGAGGCACTCTGGTTGGGAAACACTGGTATAGGTTATAGTGCAACATTCTAGGAGTTGGAGGATTGGGTGGATAAATACCAGCCATTGCATTGCCGGTATTTTTAACATATAAATACCATTTGCTGTGCCAGTAAAATACCAGGCAGGTGGCAACCCTAATCATGGGGCAAATGGTCCTCCTCTTCTGCTACCCCGCAAATGGTGAAGAGTAGGTGAAAACTGCAGGTGACAACCTTGATGACTTCTGGGATTTTCGATTGGACGTGCCATATGTGAGTGGTTTGGTCATAGAGGGTCCCTAGCGTCACATTGCCATCAACCTTGAGACCTAGGATGGCAGAGAGATGGCCAAGACCACCGATTTATGTCGGACCGGCAAGCGTGTGAGGAGGCAGCTCAACAGTACCAATACATTTTGGAGAAGAAAAGCATCTAGGCCACCTGGATTCCAGCAGAGGTGACATTTACGTGCATATTTAGGGTATGTAGCACAAAATACAACACATTCATGTCTATGGGAGGGGCCATGACAGCCAACACACCTCCTCCCATAGACATGAATGGATGGAGGGGGCATGGTTTGACGTCCTGGCGGGGGGGGGGGGGGGGGAGGGGGTAGGCTTGGTTGTGATGTCACGATGATGCCCCTCCATTCATGTCTATGGGAGGGGCCATGACAGCCGACACGCCTCCTCCCATAGACATGAATGGATGGAGGGGGCATGGTTGTGATGTCATGATCACGCCCCCTCCATTCAAGTCTATGGGAGGGGCCATGACAGCCAACACGCCTCCTCCCATAGACATGAATGGATGGAGGGGGCATGGTGCGACGTCCTGGCGGGGGGGGGGGGGTTGGGGTTTGGTTGTGATGTCACGATCACGCCCCCTCCATTCATGTCTATGGGAGGGGCCATGACAGCCAACACACCTTCTCCCATAGACATGAATGGATGGAGGGGGCATGGTGTGACGTCCTGGCAGGGGGGGGGGGTAGGCTTAGTTGTGATGTCACGATCATGCCCCTCCATTCATGTCTATGGGAGGGACCATGACAGCCGACACGCCTCCTCCCATAGACATGAGTGGATGGAGGGGGCATGATGTGACGTCCCGGCGGGGGTTGGTTGTGATGTCACGATCACGGCCATCCGCTCCAAACGTTCTGAACAAAAAGTTCACAACACAAAATACACTGCAGAATTTACAAGTGGCGTAGCCATTTTTACTACTTCGGACACAGGTCAGCTTATGTGGAGTAGCAGAAGAGCTTTGGCCCAATGATACTTTTTTCCTATTTTTTAATATATATATATATATATATATATATATGTTCCTGTGCTAATGACATTGTATTTGTTCCTATTCAGTTTCATCTATTGAAATTCAGATCAGATTTCGAGCCTTATAGGGAAATGGGAGAAGATGACCTTCAACCAACAAACATCTAGGCCCCGTAATAAGCTTACTATAAGAATAAGGTTTTATTCGGCAGATCCCACATATTTGATCCTCCATATATACAGGGGGCTCCTGACGCTCCCTAGATGGCGTATTTAGGGCACAGAAGGATTGGGTACGTTGGATGTATGTGACCGATCTAATGCATTATGCCACTTTTTAAAGGGGTATTCCAACGTCAGGAAAATAAAAATGCTGCAGAATCATATAGCCTTCTTTACCTACTTGCCCCAGTTCTGAAATCACCACAAATTAATTTGTTTTGTGGGTATGTAATCTGTAATCCTCCTACCATGTCCTACCATGGAGGAGCAGTTGGTAAGTACTACGATTCCCAGAATGCACTGCTTTCCCTGAGCTTTTTATCACAGCACTCCAACAGCACTCCTGCCGGTTCCCTGCCTAGAACTGCTACAGCACATCTCATTTCACTGGAGACTAAAAGCACAATCAGTGAGGTTGCAGCACCTGCTGTATTCATTCCCTGCCTCCTTCCCTACTCAGCACAAGGCAGCATGCTGATAACACACCTCATTCTTCCCTAATGTCCCAAATATATATATATATATATATATATATATATATATATAGCTCTCTCTCATATATATATATATATATATATATATAATTTAATCTATATCTCTAATCTATAGCTCTCTCGCTCATATATATATATATATATATATATATATATATATATATATATATATATACACACACATAATCTATATCTATCTATAGATAGATAGATAAAAGTCTATCTATCCATATAGGAGATTAAAAAAAAGCCAGTGGGAGACCGGTGAAATGTTGTATCACCATCTTATGGGAAAATAAAACCACTATTTGAACCATTTCTTGGAGTGCTGCAGAACCTCTTTGCAAGTATCTGACAGACAGACCGTGACCTGGACTGTGCTGACGGCACACACTGTATTGCTCCATTATCGGGTTGTGCTGCTTACATTTTTTTGGGAGTATCTATATATGTATTTAACAGGGAGATGGTAATGTAGGCTGTAGGGGCTGATCAGAAGTGATGACATCACTCAGGGGGCGGGGCTTAAGCTCAGAGAGAAGATCTAGCCAAGCCTCCTGAAACAGCAGAGGATGATGTATTGTCTCAGGAAAGGGGAGGAGGAGTTTGAGAACTGCTGAGACAACACCACACTGACAATAGAAGGACTACACAACTTCCTGTCAGGAATTAATTCAGGATTTTTTTATTTTTCTTTAAAGCAGTACAATTAGTGATAACACTATATTAGCTATTTCAATGAGGGTTTTGCTAGAAGGGTGCGGTTATCCTGCCGTATACAGAGCTGTAAGAGAGTTTACAGAGTTTATCATTTACTTGTCCCAAGAGGACATGAAGTCATCTCTTAGAATATGTTGGCCACAGAATCGGCCCCACCATGCACCACTTACCAGGCAAACAATCAGGACCTGGTATTTGTCCTTACATTGCCAGAGGATGAACCGGGACCTTTGATCAGACCCTTTGATCAGTGAAACCTCAGTTTAAGAGTTGAAAGATCTAAGGAATAGAAACATGAAAAGATAAAGAAGGACAGACCTGTCTCCCACGTTAACCTGCCACCTGGACCTAATGCAGTATAGCTTGCTACATATGACTCTTGCCTTTGACAGTCCATCATTCACTCATTGCAGCCAAGAGAAGACAGGACATGACTTGGAGTCCACATTTTAGGACTAGTTTTATGGCCTCGACACCTGTTTCTAGGGTGAGCTAAATTAAAGGGGTTCTCCAGCATAAGGTGATTTTAGTACGTACCTGGCAGGCAGTAATGGACATGCTTAGGAAGGATCTGTGCTTGTCTTGGGGCTAAATGGCTATGTTGTGAGATTACCATAACACTGTGACTAGCTTTTTGTGAGCTGGTATTTCCTGTTTTCAGTTTTCTTGTTTGCCTACAAATCCCATGATACCATTTTCCTCCTTCCCACACATCAGCCACCCCACCCATTGAAACATAATTGAGCTGCAGACCTGTGGTTTTCAATCAGGGTGCATACAGCTGTTGCATTAGTTGCAGATTGATCCCTCCACCCATTGAAGCAGACAGGCTCCCTGTCATCAGCTGACTAGTGAGTCAGGTCTCGACTGTATTGCAAGCTGGGAAAAATCTGAGACAGCAGTCATTTTGTATGCTGTTAAAAATAAATATTGGGGTGAAAATCACAAAATCACAGAAGAATTGTGAGAAAACCGTCACACACAGGTACAGACACTATAATATGAACTACACTAACTTTACAGCCCCTGTAGCATAGTCAAATAAAAAAATTCCCGGAATACCCCTTTAAGTTCAAGCAACTGTGGAGGGTCCAGTTGTTGCCAACAGGTTAGATTCAATCCAATTGCTTCCCAACCAGGGTGCCTCGAGCTGTTGCAAAACTACAACTCTCAGCAGGCCGGACAGCCTTCGACTGGTCTATTCCCATGTTGCAATTTTGTTGCGGTCATTTATTCCACTGTCTTTTTATCTAAGACTGAGATGACTGGAATGGAATTTTTGAAAGTTCTGAAAGGGGGTATCCAGCATTTTGCCAAAAAAAGCAAAAAAAAAAACATTCCTGAGGAAGAAAAAGCTGAAAAAAATAAAAAAATATATACTTATCTAGCCCTGGTCCCCCACTGCTCAACTCTCTCTTCTGGGAGGAGCAGGACCTGCCCGTTCAGCCAATCACTGGCTGAGATGGGACACCGTAGCATCAGCAGCTCCGAGAGAAGATCAAGCGAGAAGATCAAGAGCTGAACACGAGTTGCAGGGAAACAGTGGGGGGGAGCAAGACTAGGTAAGTATAAGGTTTGCTTTTAATATTCATATTTTTTACCCCTTTAAAGGTGTTATCCAGCCTTATAAAATGGAAAGCCTATGCTCAGGATCCTGCAGGATTGATGATTAGATGGGTGGAGGTCTGACTTCCCCGCACGTCAGTTGACTGAAGAGGCGGCAGCACTTGTGCGAGTATCCAACTGAGGCCTCATTCACCTTAAAGGGGTACTCCGCCGCTAGACATTTTTATCCCCTATCCAAAGGATAGGGGATAAGATGTCCGACTGCGGAGGTCCCGCCGCTAGGGTCCCCGAGATCTCCGGCATTCTAATAAAAACGCGGGTTTCCGGCAGCAGTGGTCGTGATGTCACAGCCACGCCCCCTCCATTTATGTCTATGGGAGAGGGCATGACAGCCGACACGCCTGCTCCCATAGACATGAATGGAGGGGGCTTGGTGTGACTTGGTGTACCGGGGGAGGGGGTCATGATGTCATGATCATGGCCGCCCGCTCCAAGCGATCTGCTGGGGCACGGGAGTACCCCTTTAAGGAAATTCCGCCTAGAATTTCCAATTTCCAAAATGTTCTTTCCATGAAATTTGCTATAGTATTCCACTTCCCCGACGCTTGTTTCCACAGATATATTTTGCGTGAAATAAGCGCAGATTCCCGAGTGTAGAAACTGATTTCCATTCAGAAAAACTCTGAGCAGAATTTCCGCAGTGTGAACGGGGCTTAAAGTGGTACTCCGGAAGGGAAAAACAAAATTCTAATCAACTGGTGCCAGAAAGTTATACAATTTTATAAATGATTTCTAGTTAAAAATCTTAATCCTTCCAGTACTGATCAGCTGCTGTATGCTCCATAGGAAGTTGTGCAGTTCATTCCTTTCTGACCACAGTGCTCTCTGCTGCCACCTCTGCCCTTGTCAGGAACTGTCTATAGCAGGAGAGGTTTGCTATGGGGCATTGTTCATGCTCTAGTCTAGACAGTTCCTGACACTGACAAAGGTGTCAGCAGAGAGCACCGTGGCCAGACTGGAAAGAACTACACAACTTCCTGTGGAGAATACAGCAGCTGATAAGTGCTGAAAGGGTTAAGATTTTTAAATAGAAGTAATTTACAAATCTGTTTAACTTTCCGGAGCCAGATGATTTGAAAACATTTTTTTTCCCTTCAGAGTACCCCTTTAAGTCTGTTCATACTTGCCATTTAATTTTTACGGCACAGTAAGGTTCAGCAGCGCGGTGCTGTTTACTTGAATGGGATCAATTAAGCAAGATATATAGGTCTCCAATTCCCAAATGTGGTTACAACCCCCCTCTCTCTTTTTAATACAGTCCCGTCTACTGAATCCATGATGCTACGGAGAAAGCCCATATATTACAGGATGATGTTACATGTGGCTTCATAATGTTTCTCTCTGCTCAACAGGGAGGAAAGAACAAGGCAGAAATACATTTGTCATTACAGGGGGGTAAAATAGAAAATTAAAGCATGACCCCGGCACAGGTGGCCGCCATATGCTTCTTGTGGACACGCAATCTCAGCCATTACAGTAAGTCTCTAGGAGCACGACAAGACTATGGTCGGAGTGAACAAGGTTTGTATTGGGGAGTATGATGTGATACATGGTACATGTTCCTAGATACAACACATAACCCTAAATGGCCTCTTTATATAAAGGGAAACATTTGACGTAACTCCAGAAAAGTCATCCCGGCCCATAGGGCACAATACTTAAAGGGGCATTCCAGGAAAAAACTTTTTTATATATATATATCAACTGGCTCCAGAAAGTTAAAGAGATTTGTAAATTACTTCTATTAAAAAAAAAATCTTAATCCTTTCAGTACTTATGAGCTGCTGAAGTTGAGTTGTTCTTTCCTGTCTAAGTCCTCTCTGATGACACCTGTCTCGGGAAACGCCCAGTTTAGAAGCAAATCCCCATAGCAAACCTCTTCTAAACTGGGCGTTTCCCGAGACAGGTGTCATCAGAGAGGATATAGACAGAAAAGAACAACCTTAACTTCAGAAGCTCATAAGTACTGGAAGGATTAAGATTTTTTTAATAGAAGTCATTTACAAATCTGAAACTTTCTGGAGCCAGTTGATATATATAAAAAACGTTTTTTCCTGGAATACCCCTTTAGGGGTTATCCAGAAAAAAAATGTATTTATTTATTTATTTATTTTTATATCAACTGGCTCCAGAAAGTTAAACAGATTTGTAAATTACTTCTATTTAAAAATGTTAATGCTTTCAGTACTTATGAGCTGCTGAAGTTGAGTTGTTCTTTTCTGTCTAAGTGCTCTCTGATGACACGTGTCTCGGGAACTGTCCAGAGTAGAAGCAAATCCCCATAGCAAACCTCTTCTACTCTGTACAGTACCCGAGACAAGCAGAGATGTCAGCAGAGAGCACAGAAGCTAATAACTATTGGAAGGATTAAGATTTTTTAATAGAAGTAATTTACAAATCTGTTTAACTTTCCGGAGCCAATTGATATATAAAAAAGTTTTTGCCTGGAATACCCCTTTAACCCCTTCCCGCAGAATGTCATATATAAACGCCGGGTTGTGCAGTGCGTTCGCGCATCCCGGCGTTTATAAATGACATGCAGTTAACCCGGGTTAACTGGCAGAAGTCCCGCTGTTTCCAGCAGGGGACAACTTCTGCTTCACCCCCAGGACCATCAATTGATGGTCCTGGTCAGCGATCACTGTGATTGGTCCCTGTGGACCAATCACAGTGATCTGGGGTGAAAGTTCAGATCCCCCGCACTGCCCGCCCCTGGAAGTCGGGCAGAACGGGGGACGAAGGCTGCAGGGGCTTGCGGGGACCTGCGGCACACGGGGGGAACACGTGGGGACCGGCGGACTTACCTGGAGCAGCGGCAGGACCGAGGAGCAGCGGCAGGACCGGCCACGTGGAGGAGCAGCGACGGGACCAGCAGGTAAGTATGTAGTCCTCAGAGGCAGCAGTGAAGATCTTCACTGCTGCTTCTAGGAGTCTGAAAACTACAACTCCCAGCATGCCTAGACAGCCTTTGGCGTGGGCATGCTGGGAGTTGTAGTTTTGCAACATCTGGAGGGCCCCAGTTTGGAGACCATTGTATAATGGTCTCCAATCTGTGCTCTTCCAGCTGTTGCAAAACTACAACTCCCAGTATGCACTGACTGTCCAGGCATGCTGGGAGTTTTAGTTCAGCAACATCTGGCCCTTCAGATGTTGCCGAACTACAACTCCCAGCATGCCCTTCAGCTGTCTGGGCATGCTGGGAGTTGTAGTTTTGCAACAACTGGAGACACACTGGTTGGGAAACATTGTCTGTTTCTAACTCAGTGTTTCCTAACCTGTGTGCCTCCAGCTGTTGCAAAACTATGACTCCCAGCATGCACTAACAGACCATGCATGCTGGGAGTTGTGGTTTTGCAACAGCTGATGCAAGCCCCCCCCGCCCCGCCACCCCCTTGAATGTACAGGGTACATTCACATGGGCGAGGCTTTTACAGTGGGTTTCTCGCATCTTGAGATGCAGCAAATTTTGCGCTGGGAAACTCGCTGTAATCCCCCGCCCATGTGACTGTACCCTAAAAACACTACACTACACTAACACAAAATAAAATAAAAAGTTAAAAACACTACATATACACATACCCTTACACAGCCCCCCTCCCCCAATAAGAACGTCCGGTACACCACTGTTTCCAAAGCAGAGCCTCCAGCTGTTGAAAAACAACAACTCCCAGTATTGTCGGACAGCCGTTGACTGTCCAGGCATGCTGGGAGTTTTGCAACAGCTGGAGGCACCCTGTTTGGGAATCACTGGCGTAGAATACCCCTATGTCCACCCCTATGCAAATCCCTAATTTAGGCCTCAAATGCACATGGCGCTCTCACTTTGGAGCCCTGTCGTATTTCAGGGCAACAGTTTAGGGTCACATATGGGGTATCGCTGTACTCGGGAGAAATTGCGTTACAAGGTTTGGGGGGCTTTTTCTTCTTTAATCCTTCATGAAAAGGAAATGTTGGGTCTACACCAGAATGTTAGTGTAAAAATTTTTTATTTTTTACACTAACATGCTGATGTTGCCCTATACTTTACATTTTCACAAGAGGTAAAACGGAAAAAAGCCCCCCAAAATTTGTAACGCAATTTCTCCCGACTACAGAGATACCCCATATGTGAGCGCAAAGTGCTCTGGGGGCGCACAACAAGGCCCAGAAGGGAGAGCGCACCATGTACATTTGAGGTGATTTGCACAGGGGTGGCTGATTGTTACAGCGGTTTTGACAAACGCAAAAAAAAAAACCCCACATGTGACCCCATTTCGGAAACGACACCCCTCACGGAATGTAATGAGGGGTGCAGTGAGAATTTACCCCCCACAGGTGTCTGACGGATCTTTGGAACAGTGGTCCATGAAAATGAAAACTTGTACAGCCCACTGTTCCAAAGATCTGTCAGACACCAGTGGGGGGCAAATGCTCACTGTACCCCTTGTTACATTCCTCAAGGGGTCTAGTTTCCAAAATGGTATGCCATGTGTGTTTTTTGCTGTTCTGACACCTTAGGGGCTTCCTAAATGCGACATGCTCCCCGAGCAAAATTTGCTCTCAAAAAGCCAAATATGACTCCTTCTCTTCTGAGCATTGTAGTTCGCCCATAGTGCACTTTAGGTCAACTTATGGGGTACCTCCATACTCAGAAGAGATGGGGTTACAAATTTTGGGGGGTATTTTCTGCTATTAACCCTTGCAAAAAGGTGAAATTAGGGGGGAAACACACATTTTAGTGGAATTTTTTTTTTTTTTTTTTTACATATGCAAAAGTCGTGAAACACCTGTGGGGTAATAAGGCTCACTTTATTCCTTATTACATTCCTCAAGGGGTCTAGTTTCCAAAATGGTATGCCATGTGGGTATTTTTTGCTGTTCTGGCACCATAGGGGCTTCCTAAATGCGACATGCCCCCCGAGCAAAATTTGCTCTCAAAAAGCCAAATATGACTCCTTCTCTTCTGAGCATTGTAGTTCGCCCATAGTGCACTTCAGGTCAACTTATGGGGTACCTCCATACTCAGAAGAGAAGGGGTTACAAATATTGGGGGGTATTTCCTGCTATTAACCCTTGGAAAAATGTGAAATTTGGGGGGAAACACACATTTTAGTGAAAAAAAAATTTTTTTTTACATATGCAAAAGTCGTGAAACACCTGTGGGGTATTAAGGCTCACTTTATTCCTTGTTATGTTCCTCAAGGGGTCTAGTTTCCAAAATGGTATGCCATGTGAGGGTTTTTTGCTGTTCTGGCACCATAGGGGCTTCCTAAATGCAACATGCCCCCCAAAAACCATTTCAGAAAAACGTACTCTCCAAAATCCCCTTATCGCTCTTTCCCTTCTGAGCCCTCTACTGCGCCCGCCGAACACTTAACATAGACATATGAGGTATGTGCTTACTCGAGAGAAATCAGGCTACAAATATAATTATGCATTTTCTCCTTTTACCCCTTGTAAAAATTTAAAAATTGGGTCTACAAGAACATGCGAGCGTAAAAAATGAAGATTGTGAATTTTCTCCTTCACTTTGCTTCTATTCCTGTGAAACACCTAAAGGGTTAAAATGATGACTGAATGTCATTTTGAATACTTTGGGGGGTGCAGTTTTTATAATGGGGTCTTTTGTGGGGTGTTTCTAATAAGAAGACCCTTCAAATCCACTTCAAACCTGAACTGGTCCCTGAAAAATAGTGAGTTTGAAAATTTTGTGAAAAATTGGAAAATTGCTGCTGAACTTTGAAGCCCTCTGGTGTCTTCCAAAAGTAAAAACTCGTCACTTTTATGATGCAAACATAAAGTAGACATATTGTATATGTGAATAAAAAATTTTTTTATTTGTAATATACATTTTCCTTACAAGCAGAGA
This sequence comes from Hyla sarda, assembly GCF_029499605.1. Lineage (NCBI taxonomy): Eukaryota > Metazoa > Chordata > Amphibia > Anura > Hylidae > Hyla > Hyla sarda. The sequence continues at coordinate 395,483,488 of NC_079192.1, read as the reverse complement.
GCTTCAAAGTTAGAAAAATGCAAAATTTTCAAATTTTTCAGCAAATTTTAGGATTTTTCACAAGGAAAGGATGCAAGTTACCACAAAAATTTACCACCATGTTAAAGTAGAATATGTCACGAAAAAACAATCTCGGAATCAGAATGATAACTAAAAGCATTCCAGAGTTATTAATGTTTAAAGTGACAGTGGTCAGATGTGCAAAAAACGCTCTGGTCCTTAAGGCCAAAATGGGCTTGGTCCTGAAGGGGTTAATAGAGAGGACACCCTACACAGGACCCCCATCTATCAGCCAGAAAAGCCACTTGATATGGAGAACCTCTAAGATTAATGCATTTTATATACAGTATAAATACTGTAACTCAATTTCTCTGGGAACTGTATTATTTCACTTGACCTGCAGGGGTGCTGTAGAGAAATTGAACACTTGGTTCCATCACAGATCAGGCTGATCACTAAGGGTCTTAAAGGGGTACTCCCGTGGAAAACTTTTTTTATTATTTTTTATTTTTTTAAATAACTGGTGCCAGAAAGTTAAACAGATTTGTAAATTACTTCTATTTAAAAAAAAATCTTAATCCTTCCAGTACTTTTTAGGGGCTGTATACTAAACAGAAATCCAAAAAAAAAAGAAATGCATTTCCTCTGATGTCATGACCACAGTGCTCTCTGCTGACCTCTGCTGTCCATTTTAGGAACTGTCCAGAGCAGCATATGTTTGCTATGGGGATTTTTTTCCTGCTCTGGACAGTTCGTAAAATGGACAGCAGAGGTCAGCAGAGAGCACTGTGGTCATGACATCAGAGGAAATTTCTTTTTTTTTTTGGATTTCTCTTTAGTATGCAGCCCCTAAAAAGTACTGGAAGGATTAAGATTTTTTTAATAGAAGTCATTTACAAATCTGTTTAACTTTCTGGCACCAGTTGATTTAAATAAAAAATAAATTGTTTTCCATGATAGTACCCCTTTAAGGTCTGACGCAGGGTATCCCAACCATTGCGCCTCCAGCTGTTGCAAAACTACAACTCCCAGCATGCCCGGACAGCCAAAGGCTGTCCGGGCATGCTGGGAGTTGTAGTTTTGCAACAGCTGGAGGCACACTGGTTGGGAAACACTGGTCTAGGGTCCATAAATGTGGATAATGCATCAGTCCTATAGTATCGTCCATTGTTTATGAATGCCGGAGGGGGGGGGGGAACGCAGCAAGATGCGTTCCCCTGTCCGGTGCCGGTCCGGCGTGTCCAAACCAAGGCACCGGATGAATGTGAACTGTCCCATTCAAATAATTGGGAACAGTTCTATCATCGGTTTTCCTGCAGCGCTCTAGAAAATGCAAAATGCAAATTCATCCGGAAAAGGTGCGGGACGTCGGACATATGTAAAGGGGGGGGGGGGGGGGGTTACAATTACTTGAGAGGGATTCACCTATTCAGAATGAAGAACAACAATACAGAGTCACCGAAAACGAATACGTATGCAAATGCTATGTAAACGGATTGTATTCATTTACTTGACAATTGTTGACAACTGTTTAGAAACAAAAGTAAACAAAACATAAAAGAAAACAAAAACAAACAGAACAAATTCTCTAATCTCATTGCGGCCCCTTAAGTGAGTTATCAGTCTGGAATTTTACATTGGAAAAGTTACTTATGTAAAAGGGATTTGTCCCCGAGGCCACTGGCAAATTCTACATTCCCGAATCCTGACAAATCTAATTTCCCTTCCAATTTAATTAAGAGGCCGTCGATCCCCAGCCAATGTTTACAATGTGTCCGCCTGGGGACAACATTAATATTGGGACATTGACAAACATGGAGTTAATTGTCAAAACAAATGGGCTCTGGATTAGAAATGTCTGATCAATCATTTTTTTTATTTTTCTATTTTTTTTTTGGGGGGGGGGGGGGCGGTGCAGATAATTTTTTTTCATTATTTGGTCAGACAATCCCTTTAAAATGAATGGAAACTCACCCAAGGTCAATAGGGGTGGTTGACCCTAAGCCGCCCTCCCCCCCCCCCCCCCCCCCCCCGTCTTCAAAAGGTCAACTAAAGTGCAAGGTGAGACCGTAAGATGTAATTAAATGTTTTGCCAGATAGGCTATTGTATGGCGGCCGGCAATGTGAGATCTTTCAATGGGGCCCCAGGGTCGTCCTATGGTTCAAAGGTGAAGGTTGCCATCTTGGTTTTCAGTGTCCTGGTGAAGAGGTTGTACCCCAACAATCAAAGTCCCTTCTTAAAGGGGTTATCCAGGAAACCACAAATATATATATATATATATATATATATATATATATATATCTCAACTGGCTCCAGAAAGTTAAACAGATTTGTAAATTACTGCTATTAAAAAAAAAATCTTAATCCTTTCAGTACTTATGAGCTGCTGAAATTGAGTTGTTCTTTTCTGTCTAAGTGCTCTCTGATGACACCTGTCTCGGGAACTGTCCAGAGTAGAAGCAAATCCCCATAGCAAACCTCTTCTACTCTGTGCAGTTCCCAAGACAAGCAGAGATGTCAGCAAAGAGCACTGTTGTCAGACAGAAAAGAACAACTCAACTTCAGCAGCTGATAGTTATTGGAAGGATTAAGAGTTTTAAATAGAAGTAAATCACTAATTTGTTTAACTTTCTGGAGCCAGTTGAGATTATTAGAGAAAAGCGAACTTACAGTAAATTCGATCCGTCCCAAACTTCTCGGCAGTTGATGACTTATCCTGCATAAATTAGTTCAGCTTTCCGGTGCTCCGGTGGGCTGGAAAAGGTGGATACAGTCCTAGGAGACTCTTTCCTAGGACTGTATCCACCTTTTCCAGCCCACGGGAGCACCTGAAAGCTGAACTAATTTATGCAGGATAAGTCATCAACTGCCGAGCCGAGAAGTTCGTGATGAATCGAATTTACTGTAAGTTCGCTCATCTCTAGAAATATATATATATATATATATATATATATATATATATATATATATATATATATATGTGTTTTTTCCTGGGGAATAGCCCTTTAATAATACAAGTCCGATCTATATATCATGCTCCATTACTATGGGACCACCCAAGATCCCAGCAGGTGGACCTTCACTGATCACTTACTGATCACCATATCAGGATAACTGTAGGATAACTGCTTTAGGGTGCGTTCACACGCTCTTTGTTTTTGCGGGTTTTCTGCTGCGTATTTGAAAGGGGCGGGCTCTTCTCGGCTGTCCATAGCAGATTGTCTACGGCGGAATTTACGCTGCGGAAAATCCGCCGCAGTCCCTACTGACTTCAATGGGGCTTGCGGTGGATTTTCCACAGCATAAATTCCTCCGTGGAAAATCTGTTGCGGATAGCCGAGAAGAGCCCGCCCCCTTTCAAATACGCAGCGCAAAACCCGCAAAAACAGAGCGTGTGATCGCACCCTTAACATCCTAAAACCGGGGTACTACCATTTCTTTTGTCCCCCCCTAAACAGGATTTTATCTCAAGACCAAAGACCCAATGCCAACTCCTCAAACCTTGGGAACATCATGCTGCTACAACAATAGTAGAGTCCCAAAGGAAACCCGAAAAACCCTATGAAAGTCAATGGGGTCTGTCCAGATTCACTGGTATCTCCATGGCTCCATTATAAGCAGAAGCGCGGACGCTCAATGTGAACACAGCCTTACGGAGCTTGTGCACCTTCAATGATAAACCGCAGTAAAGAGGGGTCAGCTCACTGCTGCGTCCACAGCTATTTCTCAGGGCAGTGTTTCCTAATCAGGGTGTCTCCAGGTGTTGCCAAACGCACACACAAACATACGATTAATAAAAATAATAATAATAATTGTAATAGACATGTATAGAAGAAAAGAAACACCACACACCAGGCAAAGTTCACACAATATAAAAAGTACTGACGTATTTTACATCCTTTTTTGTCCATAATCAGCAAAAAATGGCCTTATGCAGCCTTTTTTTTTTTGGTTGTCTACGGACAAACATATGTGCATCAGTAAATTTTACAATGTCTAAATATCTTTTAGTCTAAGGCGGACATCATTGTTTTTGTAAACAAACAAACAAAAAAAGCCCCCCCCCCCCCCAATAAAAATACCTTTTTTGATGGCCAAAAACCATGTGGCCAGACTTAAAAAAAAAAAAAAAAAAAAAATGTATCCTCTAGTGGTGAATTTAGGCTTAGTGGCAGTTTTACAAAATCGCTGCACACTCTGGGTCTGTTTTTTATTTTAAAGGAAAACGCCAAAGGTGAATAAAAAATAAAAAGTGCAAAAGGAAAAAAAAAAGTGCAAAAACTGAAGTTTGGAATTTCGAAAACCTCTCTATACTTGAAGCTAACATCTGGCCGCTGAGTTTCTTCACCCCAAAAAATAACGCTGTGTGTTATTTATTTATTCTAAAGCTATTTATACGAGAGAAGAAAAAAAACTAGCGTTACCAACATTTTTTGGGATAGCAAAAGCCACAAAAACTGGTGAAAAAAAAAAAATAAAAAAAAAAAAAAAATTATAATAAATGAAAATTTAAATAAAAAACAAGAGAAAATGAAAAACATGGAAAACTTTACAGAGGAGAAAAAAAAAACAATGTTTCTTTCTGGCCAAAAATAAGATAAATAAATAACGCAATTGAAACATAAGGGAAGATTTATCAAAACCTGTGCAAAGGAAAAATTGCCCAGTTGCCCATAGCAACCAATCAGATCACTACTTTCATTTTCCACAGGCCCTTTTGAAAATGAAAGAAGCGATCTGATTGGTTGCTATGGGCAACTGGGCAACTTTTCCTCTGCACAGGTTTTGATAAATCTCCCCCATTGTGTGTGTTCTTTGCCTAAACCCTCGATGACTCGGGGGGGCACTGCCCTTATAAAGTTATAAAAACTTTAAAACAAACTTTTCTCCCGGCCTCCATATACAGCCTCATATAGGGGGCAGTGTATTTTGTACAGGAAGAAGTTTTGGTAAAGTTCGGAAATTCTGCCCCGGTAGGTTCGGGTAACAGCGGCGGGTGTGCTCCAATGTATCAGCGCAGGAGGACACGTGACGCGCTGTGATACAATGTATCAGTCCGGACATTCGAATTCTCTTACCTCATCCTTCCGGTGAGCGCGCGGCGGCGGCGGCGGCGGTAGGGGCGTCTGGCTGGGGCGGCTCTCCCGGCACCGGGGGCATGGACTAGGTGTTCGGAAGTTCCAGACTCCGGGAATGGGAGGCAGGAAACGGAAACTACAGAGAGAGAGAGAGAGAGAGAGAGAGAGAGACGGGAGTGTGAGGAGATAGAGGGGGGAGACCTGAGTCACTGACACATCAATAGGATAGAGAGCTGGAAAGTCTGACAGGAGACCTGAGAGGGGCTGGAGGGGGGTGGGCTGCCCGGGAGGATCATCACCATCATCCTCAATCATCATCACCATCATCACACTCCATAATGGGCAAAGTTTTATTGGATGAATTAGGATTTGGAATATATAGTGTATCCTAATCCTCAAAGATAAAAAGAGAAGAAAATTGGTGCCTATTGCCTATGTTTCCCAACCAGGGTGCCTCCAGCTGTTGCAAAACTACAACTCCCAGCATGCCCGGACAGCCCCTGCTTGGGGAAACGCTGATCTTGCCTAAGGCTGCCTGCACACCACGTTTTTTGCAATACAGTTCCCGTACCAGGTTTTTGATGAAAAACGGATTCCTCAAAACCGGGCGCTGATTGAAGTTAAAGGGGTAGTCCAGTGGTGAAAAACGTATCCCCTAGCCTAAGGATAAGGGATAAGTTTGAGATCGCGGGGGGTCCGACCCCTGCGATCTCTCTGTACGGGGGCCAGGCTCTCCGGCCAGATAGCGGGTGTCGACCTCCGCACGAAGCGGCGCCCGACACCCCGCCTCAATACATCTCTATGGGAGAGCCGGAGATTGCCGAAGGCAGCGCTTTGGCTCTGCCATAGAGTTGTATTGAGGGGGTCGACGCGCCCCCTTCCCGCGGGCTGTCGGGGCTCCGTACAGGAGATCGCAGGGGGCCCCAGCGGTCGGACCCCCCACGATCTCAAACTTATCCCCTATCCTTAGGTTCGGGGATAAGTTGTTCACCACTGGACTACTCCTTTAAGGTCTGACGCAGGGTATCCCAACCATTGTGCCTCCAGCTGTTGCAAAACTACAACTCCCAGCATGCCCGGACAGCCTTTGGCTGTCCGGGCATGCTGGGAGTTGTAGTTTTGCAACAGCTGGAGGCACACTGGTTGGGAAACACTGGTCTAGGGTCCATAAACGCGGATAATGCATCAGTCGTATAGCATCATCAATTGTTTCTTAATGCCGGGGGGGGGGGGGGGACGTTTTGGTTCACATCACGTTTTCAGCCATACGGGACCGCATACGGCTGGGGGGACCGTTTCACTCCATTCGGCTCATTGAAATGAATTACATACGGGCAGCATACGGCAGGGATGCAGGATCACAAGGTTTTAGCTTCCCCCCCCCCCCCCCCCCCCCCCCCCCACCAGCTGTATGCGGTCCCGTATTTGTAAAAACGTGATGTGAACCCGGCCTGAACTGTATCAAAACGTGTGTACAAATTTCAACCCGTTTACGGTTTGAAAAATGATGTCCGGTTGCAACAGTTTGTTAAGAAAAAAAAAAAACGTATACGTTTTTAACTTTTCACTCCATTACGAATAAAGTTTCACTTGTTTGATTGAAATTCCAAGAAAAAAAAACTGTGCAAAGTCAAAAAGCGTATGATGAAAACCGAGTGGAACCGGACCAAAAAACATGGTAGTCTACAGTTTTGGGTATGGGTAAAAAAAAACGGACAAAACTGTGTAAGGCTGGGTTCACACCACGTTTTTGCAATACAGTTCCCGTATCAGGTTTTTGATTAAAAACGGATTCCTCAAAACCGGACTAAACTGTATCAAAACGTGTGTACACATTTTAATCTGTATACGGTTGAAAAATGATGTCCGGTTACATCCGTTTTTTACGTTTTGAACTTTTCACTCACTCATTATGAATAAAGTTTCACTTGTTTGATTGAAATTCCAAGAAAAAAAAAACTGTGCAAAGTCAAAAACCGTATGGTGAAAACCGGATGGAACCGTACGCACATACAGTTCTGTACGGTTCCCATTGACTCCCATGTTTAAAAAAAAAAAAAACGTATACGGTTTAATACAGTTTTTCACCCGGACCAAAAACCGTGGTAGGCCACGGATTTCTGTCCAGCAAAAAAAAAAAAGTAAAAAACCGCATGGTTTGAAAAACAGAGACAACCGTAAACATTATGGTGCATACGGTTTTGAATGGGAAGTCTATGGGCGCGGTTTTCTGTGCGGTTGCATACGTTTTTTGTTATGAAACCGTATAGCAAAATCGTGGTGTGAACCCACCCTAAGACGCAAAATGGACTAAACCATATGATGCGTATGACGTACTGTTTACAATGTTAAGTCAATGCATACGGTTTGCTATACGTTTCTGTGCGGTTTTTAACTTGAAACCTTATATGGAACTGTATAGTAAAAACGTGGTGTCCGTGCACCCTAACCCAGAAAGCCAAAAGCTAAAAATTGCTTTGCACTTCCTCCATTTCCAGGCTATGTACAGACGGCGGAATTTCTGCCCGGAGTTCCACGGAAGAATTCCGCTGAAATTTAGTGTACATTCACTTTGATGGGATTCCGCCATCGCTCCCTGTCTAGAACGGCCGTCAAAGTCTATTTTTTTTTTCTGACTTTAAAGGGGTACTCCGCCCCTGGCAGCTTATCCCCTATCCAAAGGATAGGGGATAAGATGTTAGATCGCCGCGGTGCCGCTGCTGGGGACCCCGGGGATCGCCGATGCGGCACCCCGCCATCATTACTGCACAGAGCGAGTTCGCTCTGTGCGTAATGACGGGCGATACAGGGGACGGAGCAGCGTGACGTCATGGCTCCGCCCCTTATGACATCACGGCCCGTTCCCTTAATGCAAGTCTATGGCAGGGGGGCGTGACGACCGCCACGCCCCCTTCCCATAGACTTGTATTGACGGGGGCGGACCGTGATGTCACGAGGGGCGGAGCCGTGACGTAACGATGCTCCGGCCCCTGTATTGCCCGTCATTACGTGCAGAGCGATCTCACTCTGCGCAGTAATGATAGCGGGGTGCCGCAGCAGCGATCCCCGGGGTCCCCAGCAGCGGAACCGCGGCGATCTAACATCTTATCCCCTATCCTTTGGATAGGGGATAAGATGTCTAGAGGTGGAGTACCCCTTTAACGGCCGTTCTCATAACGGGCAACAACGGGTCCCGGCGGCTCCCATTTCCTATTATGGGGGGGGGGGGCGTTATGAATAGCGGGAGAAAAAAACATCTAAGGATGCGTTCACATGCTATTTGTTTTTGCGGGTTTTCCGCTGCGTAGTTGAAAGGGGGCGGGCTCTTCGCAGATTTTCCACGGAGGAATTTATGCTGCGGAAAATCTGCCGTAAGCCCCATTGAAGTCAGTAGGGACTGCGGCGGATTTTCCACAGCGTAAATTCTGCCGCGGAAAACCTTCTACGGGCAGCCGAGAAGAGCCCGCCCACTTTCAAATACGCAAGAACAAATTAGCGTGTGAACGCATCCTCAAGCAGTAATTTTTCTCCAGCTATTCTGGCCGTCACACTACTGTGTGAAAGAAGTCTTATTCACATATTCTGCAAAAATGTAAAACCAGTCTTATATTTAAAGGGGTACTCCACTGGAATACATTATTATTTTATATATATATATATATATATATATATATATATATATATATATATATATATATATATCTCAACTGGTGCCAGAAACTTAAACAGATTTGTAAATGACTTCTATTAAAAAATCTTAATCCTTCCAGTACTTATCAGCTGCTGTATGTTCCACGGGAAATTCTTTTCTTTTTTTTTTTTATTTCCTTTCTGTCTGGCCACAGTGCTCTCTGCTGACACCTCTGCCCATTTTAGGAACTGTCCAGAGTAGGAGCAAATCCCCATAGCAAACTTATCCTGCTCTGCACAGTTCCTGACATGGACAGAGGTGTCAGCAGAGAGCACTGTGGCCAAGACAAAAAAAAAAGAAATTCAAAAAGCAAAGAATTTCCTCTGTAGCATACAGCTGCTAAAAAGTACTGGAAGGATTAAGATTTTTTTTTTTTTATAGAAGTCATTTACAAATCTGTTTAACTTTCTGGCACCAGTTGATTTAAAAAAAATGTAATGTTTTCCACCGGAGTACCCCTTTTAAGTCTGCGTTTCCCACCTGACATTTAGGGCAATCTGCATCCTTTCTGGGGGTTGTAGTTTTGCAAAAGCTGAAGGCACCCTGGTTGGGAAACACTGAGATAGGGCAAAATCGTGATGGCGTTATAGAGCATTGTTGTTAGGCTGGGTTCACATATATCTGGCTCAGTGAACCCTGACCTTTGTCATGGTTGGCTGTCCGGGCATGCTGGGAGTTGTAGTCTTTGGCTGTCAGGGCATGTTGGAAGTTGTAGTTTTGCAGCAGCTGGAGGCACCCTGTTTGGGACGATGATCTGATCCTCTTGCGCTTGTTGACCGCACTGGTTATTATGTGAAGCTTATGTTTCAGTAGGATGCTGTGGATCTGTATGGAAACTATGGGACGTGTACGGGAAAGTAGTTTGTTTCCCACAAATAGAGAAGATGATAACATGATCATCATGATAACCTATGGCGACACGGATGGTTGGGGTCACCATGATCAAAGAGCCCATTGTGTCCTTCTCTTTTGTTTTCCAAAGAAAGATCTTTTTGTCCAATAAAGTTACGTTCCACAAGCGCAAAATCTGATACGGGGCCCCGTGTCTACTATGTGCCATTTATAATACTGGCATCATATGAAGCAAGGGGTGACATGGGGGCCCTCTCAGGCACCAGGACTACCTTTTCTGCACCCCCTATAGCAGTGTTCCCCAACCAGGGTGCCTCCAGCTGTGGCAAAATTACAACTCCCAGCATGCCCGGACAGCCGAAGGCTGTCCGGGCATGCTGGGAGTTGTAGTTTTGCCACAGCTGGAGGCACCCTGGTTGGGAAACACTGCCCTATAGTTATGTCTTTAAAGGGGTACTCCGGTGGAAAACTTTTTTTTTTATTTTTATGAACTGTGCTAGAAAGAACATTAAACAGATTTGTAAATGACTTCTATTAAAAAATATTTACCCTTCCTGCACTTATTAGCAGCTGTATGCTACAGAGGAAATTCTGTTCTTTTTGATTCTCTGCAGCTGATAGGTATTGAAAGGATTAAGATTTTTTTTAATAGAAGTAATTTACAAATCTGTTTAACTTTCTGGAGCCAGTTGATATAAATTTTTTATTTTTTTTTCCTGGAATACCCCTTTAAAGTTGTCTTCAAGTGGACGTGTCTATCGTGTCTACCCGCCCCATCAATGAGGTTACAATAATAGACCCTCCATAGGCTCCGGATAGGCTGCGCCTCTAATTAAGAACTTAATTGACTTGTTACAATGAGAGCACAAAGCGAACTATGCAAATGCCTTTAATCTCTGCTCCGCCCATCCTTTATTTTGTCAGTTTCCAGACCACCCCAAGGCTTGTTGAAATAATCCTTTGTCTTTAACTTTGTCATCCCAGACAAGAGTCATGGACAGGGTTAAATACGACTATAGGCAATCATAGAGTTGTCAGCCATGACCCTGGACTCCTGTGTCCCCTATTAAAGAAGAAAAAAAAATCTACATACACAAGGACCTGAAGGGACCCACAAAACCCCTTCTTTAAATCCCTAACCCATTAAAATAACTTTTGTTAAATCCAGATTAAAAAGATTAAAAGGAGAAATCATTTGTGAATTTAAAGGGGTTATCCAGGAAAAAACTTTTTATATATATATCAACCGACTCCAGAAAGTTAAACAGATTTGTACATTTCTTCTATTAAAAAATCTTAATTCTTTCAGTACTTCTGAGCTGCTGAAGTTGAGTTGTTCTTTTCTGTCTAAGTGCTCTCTGATGACATCGGTCTTGGGAACTTTCCAGAGTAGAAGCAAATCCCCATAGCAAACCTCTTCTACTCTGTGCAGTTCCCGAGACAGACAGAGATGTCAGCAGAGAGCACTGTTGCCAGACAGAAAAGAACAACTCAACTTCAGCAGCTGATAATTATTGGAAGGATTAAGATTTTTTTTAATAGAAGTAATTTACAAATCTGTTTTACTTTCTGGAGCCAATTGATAAATAAAATACATTTTTTTTTCCTGGAATACCCCTTTAGAATATACACAGGTTACCAAAGTACTTCATGAAATATCAGTGGACTGTCTACTTATGGCTAACCTGTAGCCTATTATTGTTGGAAAAACCTGTGTACATTAGACATCCACTATCTGAATAAAAAATGTCACCATCTGTGACATCAGACCCCCTGACATGTTTCACCATGTAGAGCTTCATCAGTGTTCTAGGGCTAATGGTTCATTGTTTTTGGAAGAAACCAGCTCAGTCTTTCTATTCCAGGATAACCCTTTTATGAGGGGGAGTCTGAGGAATAAGGGTCTGATCTGTGGACAGAGGAATTCTGGGGTCTAGTCTGGGGTCTGAATAATTAAGGGTGCAATGGATAGGGGAATTAAAGGTCTGGTCTGGGGGGTCTGAGGAGTAAGGGGCCTGGTCTGGGGTCTAAGGAACTTTGGGATCTAGTCTGGGATGTGAACAATTAAGGGGATACTCTTTTTTTCATATGAATCGGTTCAAGAAAGTTAAACAGATTTGTAAATTACTTTTATAAAAAAAAAATAAAAAAAAATCCAGTACTTATCAGCTGCTGTATGCTCCACAGGAAGTTCATTTATTTTTGAATTTATTTTCTGTCTGACCACAGTGCTCTCTGCTTACACCTCTGTCCATGTCAGGAACTGTGCAGAGCAGGAGCAAATCCTCATAGAAAACCTATCCTGCTCTGGACAGTTCCTGACATGGACAGAGGTGTCAGCAGAGAGCACTGTGGTCAGACAGAAAATAAATTCAAAAAGAAAAGAACTTCCTGTGGAGAATATAGCAGCTGATAAGTACTGTAAGTATTAATATTTTTTAATAGAAGTAATTTACAAATCTGTTTAACTTTCTGGAGCCATTTGATATGAAAAAAAAAAAGGTTTCCACCGGAGTACCCCTTTAAGGTTAAAGTTTGGGTTTAATAAATATAGTGGTCTAGCCTGCAGTCTGAAGAATTAAAGGAAAGTTAAGAGAAATTTGGGTCCTGATCTGGGGTCTAAGGAAGTCGAGTTCTCTGTAGACAGAGAAATTAGGGGTCAAGTCTGGGGTCTGAAGAATTAAGGGCGTAATCCGGGATCTGATCTGTGTATGAAGAAAGTTCAGGTCTAGCCTGGGGTATGAGGATTCAGAGGTCTGGTCTATGGGCAAAGAAATTAGGGGTCTAGTCTGGGGTCTGACGATTTAAGAGTGTGATCTGGGGTGTGAGGAATTAAAGGTCTGGTCTGTGGACTGAGGAACTCTGAGGTTTGGTATATAATCTGAGGTGGATGAATTAAGAGTGTTGTCTGGGGTCTGGTCTGTGGACTGAGGAATTTATTGTTATAGTCTGGGATCTGAAGAATTAAAGGGGTACTCCGCTCCAAGACATCTTATCCCCTATCCTTTGGATAGGGGATAGGCTGTGGTTGCCTGTCATCCGTTACGTAGCAAAGTTCACTTCATGCATCGGATGACTGGGGTGCTGCGTCGGAGATCGTGGGGGTGGGGTCGCTGCTAGGACCTTTGGATGGGGAATAAGATGTCTCGGTGCGGAGTGCCCCTTTAAGGGTGTGTAATCTGGGGTCTGAGGATTACGAAGTTTGATTAAGAGTCACAGCCATTTGACAAGGGGAATGGTAACAGCCTCTTGTCAATTTATTCATGAATTTCCAGGCGGAATGGCAGAGCGGAAAGAGAAAGATGTTCCAGAATGGGAATCATATTGGGGAATTGTCATGTGAGCAATGCCCTAGTACAGGGTTTCCCAATCAGGGTGCCTCCAGCTGTTGCAAAACTACAACTCCCACATGTGCAGCCTTTACTCCATTCATTCTCTATGGAGCTTCTGGACATTGCCAAGCGCTGCTCTTAGCAATGCTTGGAAGCCCCATAGAGAATAGTCACAATATGTTTTACCTGGGTTCAGTACATATTTAGGGTACGTTCCCACGTGCCATATTTTGCTGCTGCGTATTTTCCTACCCGTTGAAGTCAATGGGAAGCAAAATCAGCTGCATAATTTGCTACCGACTGACTTCAATGGGAAAGCAAAATACGCAGCAGCAAAATACGGCACGTGGAAAGGTACCCTTAAAGGGGTACTCCGCCCCTAGACATCTTATCCCCTATCCAAAGGATAGGGGATAAGATGTCAGATCTACGGGGTCCCGCTGCTGGGGATCCCGGGGATCACCGCTGCGGCACCGCGCTATCATTACTGCGCAGAGCGAGATCGCTCTGCACGTAATGACGGGCAATACAGGGGCCGGAGCATCGTTACGTCACGGCTCCGCCCCTCGTGACGTCATGGCCCGCCCCCATCAATACAAGTCTATGGGAGGGGGCGTGGCGGTCGTCACGCCCCCTGCCATAGACTTGCATTTAGGAGTACAGGCCGTGATGTCATGAGGGGCGGAGCCATGACATCATGCTGCTCCTCCGCTGTATCGCCCGTCATTACGCACAGAGCGAACTCGTTCTGTGCAGTAATGATAGCGGGGTGCCGCAGCGGCGATCCCCGGGGGCCCCAGCAGCAGGACCACGGCGATCTAACATCTAACAAAGGATAGGGGATAAGATGCCAGGGGTGGAGTACCCCTTTAATCAGTATTTTTGTGCAAAACTACAAGTTCCAGCATGCCCGGACAGCCTTTGGCTGTCCGGGCATGCTGGGAGTTGTAGTTTTGCAACAGCTGGAGGCACCCTGGTTGGGAAACACTGCCCTAGGACATAAGCATAGATTCACACAGCCTAGTTGCTAATACCTTTTATTAACCCTCGATGAACCTGCCCGTTATTCAGGTTATTAGCTTCTCAGCGCACGTCGGAGGTCGAGTAAATACATTTTCCATCAGACGGTTTGAAGGGATTTAATTATTTTTTTTTTCCCTTCCTTCTGTCAATATCCATTAAAATCAGTCGTCTTGATTAAAAGTTGGCCGAGAAGAAACGCAGGCGGAAGATCTCTCCCGGGAAATGAGTCTTAAAACAAGTGTAAACAATGAGAATAGATTGTGACACTAAGAGGAAGGCGCGATGGGGAAACGGATTTATTGTCTATTCAGACTCTGCGGAGTCACAACAAACACTGGCGGGTGTTAGGACGTGTAGGTTCAGAATCAGTAATGAGCTATTAAGTCTGTAAACTGCGATTAGATTATCCTGGGTCTCGTTATGGAAATGGCGCATTAGGAAAATGTATTTATTGTGTGTAGACGGCAACCGTAGAGTCACATTCATCATTGGAATTAAAGGAGTATCAGCCTCTGCGTTGATCACCTGATTGGCACCGAGATCCAAGATAAACAACTGATTTTCTGTGCAGCGGCTACTACAGGCGAAATGTGGTATTACAAGTGGCTCACAGTGTATAGACAGACTCGACCCTCAAGGGCGGGAGCCACTTCCTGAAAAAGTGTCTGTTGAGATAAAGGAATATTTCCTCTTTCCCTCAGGTCCTGATCTGAGGAAGGGAGGGATCCTCCCGAAACGCGTAATATTGTCCGTTTTATTGTTTTTTTTTAATAAAATGTCCTGCTGAGGACTTTCCTATTACCTTTGGCATCCGTCTCATCTGTCTACAAGAGTCTCATCTTCTAATATCCCTCTTTCCTTGGACTGATTTAAAAAGACTTTGGGTCATTTTTCTAGTCTTACGACAGTGTTTCCAAACCAGGGTGCCTCCAGATGTTGCAAAACTACAACCTCCAGCATGCCAGACAGTCAAAGGAATGGTCAGTCCTGGGTCAGCTGACTTCCTGTAAGCTATGGGATAACAACATCACCTACCAGCTCCCAGACACCTCCCCTTTCAGCTCTATCTGTATACTGCTGCTGCTAACTTTATGGGATCAGGATATACACTGCTCAAAAAAATAAAGGGAACACTTAAAGGGGTACTCCTGTGGAAAACTTATTTTTTTTAAATCAACTGGTGCCAGAAAGTTAAACAGATTTGTAAATGACTTCTGTTAAAAATTTTTAATCCTTCCAGTACTTTTTAGGGGCTGTATACTACAGAGGAAATGCTTTTCTTTTTAGATTTCTCTGCTGTCATGACCACAGTGCTCTCTGCTGACCTCTGCTGTCCATTTTAGGAACTGTCCAGAACAGGAGAAAATCGCCATAGCAAACATATGCTGCTCTGGACAGTTCCTAAAATGGACAGCAGAGGTCAGCAGAGAGCACTGTGGTCATGACATCAGAAAAATCTAAAAAGTAAAGCATTTCCTCTGTAGTATATAGCCCATAATAAGTACTGGAAGGATTAAGATTTTTTAATAGAAGTAATTTACAAATCTGTTTAACTTTCTGGAGCCAATTGATTTAAAAAATAAAATAAAATTTCCACAGGAGTACCCCTTTAAAGGAAAACGGTCACCTGTTCACCCGCACTATAACCCAATACACTGGGTTATAGTGTGGGTGATCAGGAGAGCGATGCAGGGTTTCCGACTGGTATACCTACCTGCAGCCTGGAACCCGATCCTCCAAAGGTCACCCTTCATCCGGCACTCACTTGCGGCGCACTGAGGCTTTCCCGCCGGCTAGATTTAAAGGGGTATTCCATGCCAAAACTTTTTTTTATATATCAACTGGCTCCGGAAAGTTAAACAGATTTGTAAATTACTTCTATTAAAAAATCATAATCCTTCCAATAGTTATTAGCTTCTGAAGTTGAGTTGTTGTTTTCTGTCTAACTGCTCTCTGATGACTCACGTCCCGGGAGCTGTCCAGCTCCTATGGGGATATTTTCCCATCATGCACAGCTCCCGGGACGTGACATCATCATTGAGCAGTTAGACAGAAAACTTCAGAAGCTAATAACTATTGGAAGGATTAAGATTTTTTAATAGAAGTCATTTACAAATCTGTTTAACTTTCCGGAGCCAGTTGATATATATATAAAAAAAGGTTTTGCCTGGAATACCCCTTTAAATATTCATAAGCGCCGGCACATCACCCGACATGTGAGCGCTCGTGCCTTCTGAGTGCTCGTATGACCGGTGATTAGAGATGAGCGAACTTACAGTAAATTCGATTCGTCACGAACTTCTCTGCTCGGCAGTTGATGACTTCAATTAGTTCAACCTTCAGGTGCTCCGGTGGGCTGGAAAAGGTGGATACATTCCTAGGAAAGAGTCTCCTAGGACTGTATCCACCTTTTCCAGCCCACCGGAGCACCGGAAAGCTGAACTAATTTATGCAGGAAAAGTCATCAACTGCCGAGCCGAGAAGTTCGTGACGAATCGAATTTACTTTAAGTTCGCTCATCTCTACCGGTGATGCGTCGGCGCTTATGAATATTTAAATCTAGCCGTCGGGACCGCCTCAGTGCGCAAGTGAGCACAGGAAGAAGGGGGAAAATGTATTTATTGTGGAAGGACCAATCACCTTCCACTTACGTACTAGATACAAAAAATCATGATCAACTTACGGTTTCTGCCGTACGAACCAACAACAACGATTTCCCCTGTATTTCTGGAGCCAGACCAACCCACAATGCTGGGATGTCACATACAAGGCATCAACCAAGCACACTGGTCACTGTTCTGTGATGTTGCGATCATTTCGCCAAACAGCGCACACAAGCTGGAAGTCTGTAAAATCGAAATATCTCACGCTAACACAGAATAACACTCCATACAAGCTGTTCTTTTACTGTATTGTTCTGTTTTTTTCAAAAAGGTGTTTATATTTGATAAATGTTCTGTCATCCATGCCGACACACCTCTGCCGGCCCCGAAATTACGTCATCATGACGTCTTTACCGGAATTTTTTTTTATCTGTTTTTAATTGTCACATGTACAGTGGTCCCTCAACATACGATGGTAATCCGTTCCAAACGGACCATCGTTTGTTGAAACTAGAGATGAGCGAACTTACAGTAAATTTGATTCGTCACAAACTTCTCGGCTCAGAAGTTGATGACTTATCCTGCCTAAATTAGTTCAGCTTTCAGGTGCTCCGGTGGGCTGGAAAAGGTGGATACAGTCCTAGGAGACTCTTTACAAGGACTGTATCCACCTTTTCCAGCCCACCGGAGCACCTGAAGGCTGAACTAATTTACGCAGGAAAAGTCATCAACTGCCGAGCCGAGAAGTTTGTGACGAATCAAATTTACTGTAAGTTTGCTCATCTCTAGTTGAAACCATCGTATGTTGAGGGATCCGTGCAATGTAAAGTATAGGACAGTGGTTTACAACCTGCGGACCTCCAGATGTTGCAAAACTACAACACCCAGCATGCCCGGACAGCCAACGGCTGTCCGGGCATGCTGGGTGTTTAGTTTTGCAACATCTGGAGGTCCGCAGGTTGAAGACCACTGGTAGAGGAAGTTGTACTCACCTGTCCCTGCCGCTCCGGACCGTCACCGCTGCCCTGGATGTCGCCTTCCATCGCTGTCGCTGCGTCCCCGACGCTCCGGCAAGGCCTCTGCTTCCCCGGCATCCTCGCTCTCCGTCGCCGCCATCACGCCGCTACGCACACCGCTCCTATTGGATGACGGGACAGCGTGCGCAGCGACGTGATGACGAAGATGGAGAGCGCCGACGATGCAGGGGATCCTGAAGAGGACGCGCCGGAGCCCCGAGGACAGGTAAGTGATCGTCAGCGGACCACACGGGGCACCGTAAACGGCTATCCGGTGGCAGCTGAAGCAGTCTGCGCTGCCGGATAGCCGTTTATGCGATGGCCCCGACATACAAAAGCATCGTATGTTGATGCTGCCTTCAACATGTTATGACCTCTGAGAAACCATCGTATGGGGAAATTATCGTAGGTCGGGGGGGGGGGGGTCACTGTCACTGTATAAATACAACGAAGCTGTACCCATGTATATGACCTGACGAAGCGAGAGAACCCTCGCGAAACGCGTAGTCTTTTAAGTCAAGTAAAGAAAAGAATATCCAAATACCATACGTCTCCTGCCAGTTCACCGTACTTTGGGACACAGGAGAACCACCCCAAGGCGCCCCAAGTTGCATCCACGTTGTACACGCTGGGCCTGAGACCCTGATGTCTATACCCAGCACCAGCTATATTGCTTCCAACCGACGCCATGGACGATCGGGACGGATGCACGGCTGCCACGGGGGATCTGATAGTGTATGATACACTAAAATGCGATATCCAGTGTTGTGCCTGTAGCACAACATGCAAAGGTGAGCGTGCCCATCTTGCCCTATCTTTTCCTACCCACATCCTACATTGGCAGTCCACAATTACGGCACTTAGATAGCGCCTTTTTTGTTCCTCTTTTTCCTTTCTTCTACATAACTCATCCAGGATGGCACATCAATGCGAGCTGTGGTAAGAAGGTTTGCTGTGTCTGTCAGCGTAGTGTCCAGAGCATGGAGGCGCTACCAGAAGACAGGCCAGTACATCAGGAGACGTGGAGGAGGCCGTAGGAGGGCAACAACCCAGCAGCAGGACCGCTACCTACGCCTTTGTGCAAGGAGGAGCAGGAGGAGCACTGCCAGAGCCCTGCAAAATGACCTCCAGCAGGCCACAAATGTGCATGTGTCCACTCAAACAGTCAGAAACAGACTCCATGAGGGTGGTATGAGGGACTGATCTCCACAGGTGGGGGTTGTGCTTACAGCCCAACACCCTGCAGGATGTTTGGCATTTGCCAGAAAACACCAAGATTGGCAAATTCGCCACTGGCGCCCTGTGCTCTTCACAGATGAAAGCAGGTTCACACTGAGCACATGTGACAGACATAACAGAGTCTGGAGACGCTGTGGAGAACGTTCTGCTGCCTGCAACATCCTCCAGCATGACCGGTTTGGCGATGGGTCAGTAATGGTGTGGGGTGGCATTTCTTTGGGGGGCCGCACAGCCCTCCATGTGCTTGCCAGAGGTAGCCTGACTGCTATTAGGAACTGAGATGAGATCCTCAGACCCCTTGTGAGACCATATGCTGGTGCGGATGGCCCTGGGTTCCTCCTAATACAAGACAATGCTAGACCTCATGTGGCTGGAGTGTGTCAGCAGTTTCTGCAAGAAGAAGGCATTGATGCTATGGACTGGCCCGCCCGTTCCCCAGACCTGAATCCGATTGAGCACATCTGGGACATCATGTCTCGCTCCATCCACCACAGACTGTCCAGGAGTTGGCGGATGCTTTAGTCCAGGTCTGGGAGGACATCCCTCAGGAGACCATCCTCCACCTCATTAGGAGCATGCCCAGGCGTTGTAGGGAGGTCATACGGGCACGTGGAGGCCACACACACTACTGAGCCTCATTGTGACTTGTTTTAAGGACATTACATAAAGTTGGATCAGCCTGTAGTGCGATTTTCCACTGTGATTTTGAGTGTGACTCCATATCCAGACCTCCATGGGTTGATACATTTGATTTCCATTGATCATTTTTGTGTGATTTTGTTGTCAGCACTGTGGTGTCCCGGTACCATATTGCATACCGTACCTTGTATGGTGGTCCCCAAAGTCAGAGTTACTACGTTCAGGTAGGGTCCCCCAGGTGGGACAGCCCCTAGTCGCCTCCTCCTTCTCTTATTTCATAATGCTATTATGTATATATTTAATAATGTGTATGTTTGATATAGTGTATATTAGTCTACTTACCTTGTTAGTGTCGCAGGACCTTCGGTTATGTGACCATGTTAAAGGAGAACTCCAGTATGGGAAAAAAAATAACAACTTATCCCCTATCCTAAGCATAGGGGATAAGTGTTAGATTGCGGGGAGTCTGAGAGCTGGGGCCCCCTGCGATCTCCTGTACGGGGACCTGGCTCGCTCTTGCTCAAAGCAGAAGCCGAGCGTTTTCGACCACAGCCGAAGCTGCGGCCTTCGGCAATCTCCGGCCCTGCCATAGAAGTGAATGGAGGGGGCGTGTCGGCCGCAGCTTCGGTTGTGGTCGAAAACGCTCGGCTTCTGCATTGAGCAAGAGCGAGCCAGGTCCCCGTACAGGAGATCGCAGGGGGCCCCAGCCGTCGGACCCCCCGCGATCTAACATTTATCCCCTATGCTTAGGATAGGGGATAAGTTTTTTTTTTTTCCCATACCGGAGTTCTCCTTTAATTCCTCTATGGTATGTTGGAGGACCTTTGGAGGTCCTTGGGTCACATGTTTACCCATAACTCTCTGTATAGGAGATTGACAGTTGTATGGACCAGTGAGCTTTAGTCCAGCCCCTGCCCATATAAGGGAGCTGTAGCCAATGATCGCTCTCGTGGATGCCGGACTAGCAGTACGGATCTGCGCAACTTTCAAAGACAAGCTAGGCCAGAAACCTGCCGGCCTCAGCCTAAACTAAACCGTGAGTTAAAATCTCAATCCCCGCTAAAGCTAGCGTGATTATTGGACCAAATCTAAACCCCTAAATCCAGTGGATCACCACAACAATTACCTTCCTAAGCTCAATAGACTCACGAGGTCCCAACCACTTGTCAAGCTCTAATAGACTCTGTTATATGGACTGTTCCTGTTCATTATTGCCTAAAATCTTCAGTAAAAGTTCCGACAAGTTTCTGCAAATCTCCGGTTGTGGACAATCAATTATTTCCTATTTCCCTATCGCTCTTGGGAAGGGTGGCGGTAGGACAAGCATACAGAGAATAGCCCTCACCCTGGCGTCACGAATAGAAAGGGTTAAGCAAGCACCCTTAGTAATCGCACAGCTACACCCCCATATACCCTACTTCCCCATACTATTAGTCCATTCATTCAGATCTAGGATGTGTTATCTTAGTGTTCCCTTTTGAGCAGTGTATATAGTAGTTATACATCTCCCCTCCCAGCTCTATCTGTATGCTGCTGCTGCTGCTGCTATCTCTATAGGATCAGGATATATATAGTAGTTATCTCCCCTACAGTTATATATGTATACTGCTGCTGCTATATATATATATATATATATATATATGGTATCAGGATATATAGCAGTAATACACCTCCCCCATCTCTATCTGTATACTGCAGCTGCTGTCTATATGAGATCAGGATACATAGTAGATATACACCTCCCCTCCAGCTCTGTCTGTATACTGCTGCTATCTCTATGGGATAGGATATGTCATAGTTATATACCTCCCCTCCAGATCTATCTGTATACTGCTGCTTTTATCTCTATGGGATCAAGAGATATATATATATATATATATATATATATATATATATAAAATAGTTCTTCATCTCCCCTCCCAGCTCTATCTGTATACTGCTGCTGCCATCTCTATGGGATCAAGATATATATATATATATATATATATATATATATATATATATATATATATATATAATAGTTCTTCATCTCCCCTCCCAGCTCTTTCTGTATACTGCCGCTGCCATCTCTATGGGACCAGGATATAGGATAGTTATACATATCCCCTCCAGCAGTATCTGTATACTGCTGCTATATAGTAGATATACACCTCCACTCCAGCTCTGTCTGTATACTGCTGCTATCTCTTTAGGATAGGATATGTCATAGTTATATACCTCCCCTCCAGATCTATCTGTATACTGCTGCTGTTATCTCTATGGGATCAAGATATATATATATATATATATGATAGTTCTTCATCTCCCCCCCCCAGCTCTATCTGTATACTGCTGCTGCCATCTCTATGGGACCAGGATATAGGATAGTTATACACATCCCCTCCAGTAGTATCTGTATACTGCTGCTATATAGTAGACATACACCTCCCCTCCAGCTCTGTCTGTATACTGCTACTATCTGTAGATAAATAATAAATAAATAAAGGAATAAATAAATCTCTATGGCAGTGGTCCCCAAACTGTGGCCCTCCAGATGTTGCAAAACTACAATTCCCAGCATGCCTGGACAGCCGTTGGCTGTCCAGGCATGCTGGGAGTTGTAGTTTTGCAACATCTGGAAGGCCACAGTTTGGGGACCACTGCTCTATGGGATCATGAATAACTATTATGTCTTGATATATGTCTTGATCCCATAGAGATACAGATTGCCTTTGGATAGGAGATAAGATGTCTAGGGTGTGGAGTACCCCTTTAATTAAAGAGATTCCAAATTACAGGGTATAGGGGAGAATCTTAGCGGTCTATGAGTTATGTCCTGCCATCACTTTTTATGTTCGCACAGAGGGTTAAAGGGGTACTCCGGTGAAAACCTTTTTTCTTTTAAATCAACTGGTGCCAGAAAGTTAAACATATTTGTAAATTACTTCTATTAAAAAATCTTAATCCTTCCAGTACTTATTAGCTGCTGAATGCTACAGAGGAAATTCCTTTCTTTTTGGAACGCTGATGACATCACGAGCACAGTGCCCTCTGCTGACATCTCTGTCCATTTTAGCAACCGTGCATAGCAGATGTATGCTAAGGGCAGCATGGTGGCTCAGTGATTAGCACTGCTGCCCTGCAGTGCTGGGGCCTTGGGTTCAAATCCCACTAAGGACAATAATAAATAAAGCGTTATTATTATTATTATTATTAGAATAACGTCAGCAGAGAGAACTGTGCTCGTGATGTCATCAGAGAGCATTCCAAAAAGAAAAGAATTTCCTCTGTAGTATTCAGCAGCTAATAAGTACAGGAAGGATTAAGATTTTTTTTAATAGAAGTAATTTACAAATCTGTTTAACTTTCTGGCACCAGATGATTTAAAAGACAAAAAGGTTTTCACCGGAGTACCCCTTTAAGACTTGCATCAACAACGTTGCTATTTTATGTATAGACGGAGACAGTATAGAAAGGCTCTTAGGTGGAAACGTGAAGAAAAGTATATTTTTAGCCCAAATCACAGGAAGCCACGATAAATATAGCCGAGAAGGCTGTGTCCTCCATTCCCTGTAGTATGTGCAATACAGCATGCACCGGGGTACGGGTGTAAACGCCGGCCCGTAATTTATGTGCTGTCTGAAAGGAAGAAGGCTTTCTATGGGAGGGGAATTGCCCAGAGCGGATGGAAGCACTTCCAAGATAAAAACGCGTGGTCAGACAGTGGTCTGACCACAACTGCTCTATGGTAGGGCTCCACATCCTTTTGTTTTGATGGTCAGGCTTGAGGGGAAAACACATGTCGTAGACCGACTGCAATTTGCACTCTCCATCACTTAGGACTCGTGCGCAGGAAATACAGTATTGAGAGAGAACACTCGTCTGGTATCAAGGCTGAAACGTCGCCACCGGGGGACGCAAGAAAACGCGACCGGTCAAACGTGAACCTCTCCTAAAGTACTGTATGATGGGGAAGGCTGAAAGAGAGTCCAAGATTCACTCTAAGGAACCTTATTTATTAAAAAATGTCCTTGCTCATAAACCCACAACTAGAGAGGCATTTCGGAGGTTAGACCCCCCCCCCCCCCCCCCCGCCACCAATCAAACATTGATAGCCTGTTCTAAAGGTGACCATGCATATTAGATAGAAGTGGAGTGGTGACCCAGTACAGAATTAAGTGTTCTATTGTACTCCCGCCCATCCTGTGTGGCAGATGCTGTTTCCCTGTCCGTCTTGGGCCCACAGTCCCCAGGACTCTATATTATTTAAAGGGGTGCTCTGCTGCTCAACGTTTGGAACAAAATGTTCCAAATGCTTAGGGCTGGCGTCGGGAGCTTGTGATGTCATAGCCCCGCCCCCTCAATGCAAGTCTATGGGAGGGGGCGTGGCGGCCGTCATGCCCCCTCCCATAGACTTGCATTGAAGGGGCGGGGTGTGACATCATGAAGGGGCGGAGCTATGACATCACGAGCTCCCGGTACTGGCTCTAAGCATTCGGAACATTTTGTGCCAAACGCTGAGCAGCGGAGTACCCCTTTAAGTGTTCTATTGTACTCCCGCCCATCCTATGTGGCAGATGCTGCTTCACTGTCCGTCTTGGGCCCACAGTCTCCAGGACTCTATATTATTTAAAGGGATACTCCGCTGCTCAACGTTTGGAACAAAATGTTCCAAATGCTTATGGCTGGCGTCGGGAGCTTGTGATGTCATAGCCCCGCCCCCTCAATGCAAGTCTATGGGAGGGGGCGTGACGGCCGTCACGCCCCCTCCCATAGACTTGCATTGAAGGGGCGGGGTGTGACATCATGAAGGGGCGGAGCTATGACATCACGAGCTCCCGGTACTGGCTCTAAGCATTCGGAACATTTTGTGCCAAACGCTGAGCAGCGGAGTACCCCTTTAAGTGTTCTATTGTACTCCCGCCCATCCTATGTGGCAGATGCTGCTTCACTGTCCGTCTTGGGCCCACAGTCTCCAGGACTCTATATTATTTAAAGGGATACTCCGCTGCTCAACGTTTGGAACAAAATGTTCCAAATGCTTATGGCTGGCGTCGGGAGCTTGTGATGTCATAGCCCCGCCCCCTCAATGCAAGTCTATGGGAGGGGGCGTGACGGCCGTCACGCCCCCTCCCATAGACTTGCATTGAAGGGGCGGGGTGTGACATCATGAAGGGGCGGAGCTATGACATCACGAGCTCCCGGTACTGGCTCTAAGCATTCGGAACATTTTGTGCCAAACGCTGAGCAGCGGAGTACCCCTTTAAGTGTTCTATTGTACTCCCGCCCATCCAATGTGGCAGATGCTGCTTCACTTTCCGTCTTGGGCCCACAGTCCCCAGGACTCTATATTATTTAAAGGGGTACTCCGCTGCTCAGCGTTTGGAAAAAACTGTTCCGAACACTGGAGCCGGGGTGAGGTGGTTTTTTGCGCCACCGTAGATCCATGCGTCCGCTCCTCCCCCAGTTCTCCGAACATTTCCGAAGCTAGAACTGGGGGAGGGCAGAGCAAGGGGAGGGAGGAGGTTCACGCCCCCTCCCTCATCTCCCCTCCCTGAGCTCGGCTGGACGCAGATCTCTACGGCACGCCCCCTCCCTGAGGACATAGATCTCCACGGCAGGTCCCCTCCCTCATCTCCCCTCCATGAGGACGTAAATCTCCATGGCAGGTCCCCTCCCTCATCTCCCCGAGCTGAGGACATAGAGCAGTGCTCCCAATGAGTTCTATGTGTAAAGGGGGACATACTGCACGGGCTAAAGGGGGACATACTGTGGAGATCTACGTCCTCAGTTCGGGGAGATAAGAGAGGGGGCGTGTACTTCTCCCCGTAGAGATCTGCATCCAGCCGAGCTCAGGGAGATGAGGGAGGGGGCGTGAACCTCCTCCCTCCCCTTGCTCTGCCCTCCTCCAGTTCTAGCTTCGGAAATGTTCGGAGAGCTGGGGGAGGAGCGGACGTATGGATCTACGGGGCGCAAATTTCCACCTCACACCGGCGTCGGGAGCTTGTGACGCCATAGCCCCGCCCCCTCATTGCATCACGCCCCACCCCCTCAATACAAGTCTATGGGAGGGGGCGTGACAGCCGTCAAAAAATGTGGCAGACTTCTCTTACCATTTTTTGATTTTAACATTCCCTTCCCCTATCCACACTTAGTAATAGGAAGGGCCCACTTATAGGTAGGGTCAGATTTAGGTATTGACCTGTACCCTTTCCCCTCCCTCCCATGGTGATGTGTATAATTGATGATTTTATCCTACACATTTGTATATGTTATTTATTTTTATGTGACATTGAAGTAAAGGCTATAAAGTTTTACTATATCCTCTACCTCATTGGTGTATGTTTCTCATGTTAGGATTGAAACTTCTGTATTAGTCAGAATGGAGGAGAAGGACCAGCGTCATCCCTAATCTGCCAGTGAACACTGGACCCCATAGCTGTCGTCTGGTACCTGTAAAGGCCTCTGGTCAGGATAAGTACTGGAGATGGTATTTTGAGCTGCATTTCAGGCTGACCATACACTTGAGATAATTGTTGGCCAAATGGTTGTTTGATGGATAACTACTTACCTTAAAGGGGTACTCCACTGGAAAACATTTTTTTTTTTTTTTTTTAATCAACTGATGCCAGAAAGTTAAACAGAATTGTAAATTACTTCTATTGAAAAAATCTTAATCCTTCCATTACTTATTAGCTGCTATATGCTCCACAGGAAGTTCTTTTCATTTTGAATTTCCTTTCTATCTGACTACAGTGCTCTCTGCTGACACCTCTGTCCATTTTAGGAACTGTAGGAGTATGATCAAATCCCCATAGGAAACCTCTCCTGCTCTGGACAGTTCCTAAAATGAACAGAGGTGTCAGCAGAGAGCACTGTGGTCAGACAGAAAGGAAATTCAAAAAAGAAAATAACTTCCTGTGGAGCATACAGCAGCCCTGGCTCTCCCTGAAAGTGACGCATCACGACCCCCGCCTGATGTGGGGGCCGCCAAGCCCCCTCCATATATCTCAATGGGAGAGCCAAAGATAGCCGAAGGGCTCTACCATAGACATATATGGAGGGGGCGTGGCCTCCCCAGCTTCAGGAGGGGGTCATGATGCGCCACTCCCGTGGAGAGCCGGGGCTCCATGCAGGATATTACAGGGGGCCCCAGTGGTCGGACCCCATGCGATCTTAAACTCCTGCGGATAGGGGATACATTTTTTTGAGTAAGACATATCTCCTTTAAAGGGGTACTCCAGTGGAAAACTTTTTTTTTTTTTAATCAACTGGTGTCAGAAAGTTAAACAGATTTGTAAATTACTTCTATTAAAAAATCTTAATCCTTCCAGTACTTATTAGCGGCTGTATACTACACAGGAAGTTCTTTTATTTTCCTTTCTGTCTGACCACAATGCTCTCTGCTGACACCTCTGTCCATTTTAGGAGTCCAGATTAGAAGCAAATCCCCATAGAAGACCTCTCCTGCTCTGGACAGTTCCTAAAATGGTCAGAGGTGTCAGTAGAGAGCAGCTGATAAGTACTGGAAGGATTAAAGGGGTATTCCAGGAAAAAAACTTTTTTTTATGTATCAACTGGCTCCAGAAAGTTAAACAGATTTGTAAATTACTTCTATTAAAAAATCTTAATCCTTTCAGTACTTATGAGCTTCTGAAGTTAAGGTTGTTCTTTTCTGTCTAAGTGCTCTCTGATGACACCTGTCTTGGGAAAGGCCCAGTTTAGAAGCAAATCCCCATAGCAAACCTCTTCTAAACTGGGCGTTTCCCGAGACAGGTGTCATCAGAGAGGACTTAGACAGAAAAAGAACAACTCAACTTCCGCAGCTCATAAATACTGAAAGGATTAAGATTTTTTAATAGAAGTAATTTGCAAATCTGTTTAACTTTCTGGCACCAGTTGATAATAATAAATAAATAAATGTTTTCCACCGGAGTACCCTTTTAATGTGTATGGTGGCTTCTCAATGCTGGAGGGAAGGTGCATAACTACTACATATCCTGATTCCATAGAGACAGCAGCGGTATACAGATAGAGCTGGAGGGGAAGGTTGTAATTAATATATATCCTGATCCCATTGAGCAGTGTTTCCCAACCAGGGTGCCTCTAGGTTTTGCAAAACTACAACTCCCAGCATGCCTGGACAGCCAAAGGCTGGGAGTTGCTGGGAGTTGTAGTTTTGCAACATTTGGAGGCACCCTGGTTGGGAAACACTGCCAGAGAGAAAGCAGCAGCTGTATACAGATAGTGCTGGGAGGAGAGGTGTCTGGGAGGTACCCCTGCAATCAGACATCTTGTCCTCCTATCCTTTGGATAGGGGATAAGATGTCTAGGGGCTGAGTACCCCTTTAAAACAATGGGATCTTCCATAGGTCAGGCTGGTGATCCCATGACCCAGTTACAGGAATGAACCGCATGGATGCAGCTGTGCTGGAATGAAACAAATGGAAATGTAGGACTAGTGATGGTGAATGTACATGACACGGGCAAAAAAAAACAAAAAAAAACGGAGTGCTTCTTTAATGTACCAATTTTTTATAAGAAGAACGTTTTAATATGCAAATGAGCTGGTAAGAAGTCTGACTCTTGTGCCACCACAGGTAGCCCTCAGTAGAAGTATTCTGCTCATAATGCATGGAGAACTTATGCACAGTGAAGAGTTAAAGGGGTACTCCACTGGAAAACATTTCTTTTTAAATCAACTGGTGGCAGAAAGTCATACAGATTTGTCAATTACTTCTAATAAAAAATCATAATCATTCCAGTACTTATCAGCTGCTGTTATGATCTACAGGAAGTTCTTTACTTTTTGAATCTCCTTTCTGTCTGACCACAGTGCTCTCTGCTGACACCTCTGTCCATTTTAGGAACTGTCCAGAGCAGGATAGGTTTTCTATGGGGATTTGCTCCTACTCTGGACAGTTCCTAAAATGGACAGAGGTGTCAGCAGAGAGCACTGTGGTCAGACAGAAAGGAAGTTCAAAAAGAAAATAACTTCCTGTGGAGCATACAGCAGCTGATAAGTACTGGAAGGATTAAGATTTTTTTTTAATAGAAGTAATTTACAAATCTGTTTAACTTTCTGCCACCAGTTGATTTAAAAAGAAATGTTTTCTAGTGGAGTACCCCTTTAAAAAAAACTTAGACGGAAATTGTTGGCAGGAAAAGAACAGGGTTAAATAAACTGTGACTGCAGCGAAGGGGCCGATCACATCCAGTCTGTCAGGCAAGATGTCAAGTTCCCTCCAGCTGTTCTTACCGAGCTGTGTGCCCGCTGTGCTGGGGAGGCGTCCAACAATGACGGCACAACGTTTACTCCGATGCCATAGACACCTGCCTTATATCCGTCAAATCGCCACTTGGGGAAAAACCCGAAAAAAATGTATCCATATGGTCTCCATGCTTATTCCAAGCCATTCTGCTGCAATTCTGCAACAACTGGTGTACAAATGACAATTAAAGAAGCACTCTGGGGATTGATTTATTAATTGTTTGCCTATATATTGCAGCATAGGCTATTAGTAGAGAATAATGTAGAGGTTCTTGTGCATGCCTGGTGCTTACCTGTTTTTGCTGATGTGGCAGGCATGGGTTTTCAGCCATATTGATTTATATTTCAGAACAGAAATCATTTTTTCATGCTGCCTACCTTTCCCATGAATCCTCTGACTTTGCAGAGAGAGGGGTGGAGTCTTTTCACTGAAATTCACCTAATTAGACCAAACCTAATCACCTGGCTAGACTCTGGCATCCAGAGACTCATAAATGGGTTGGGGTCAGTTCACACAACATGCAGTTTTTTTTTTATTTTATTTTTTAAATATTGTCATAAGGAGAAAGTAATTTTACCTGTAATCAGATTTGGGATGTTTAATTAAGATTTGAAGTCTTTCGTCTGTGTTTGCACATTGAATTTTTACCGCATTTTTGATACATTTTGACACTTGTTTTTGGTTGTGTAAAATGACACATGCAGTAAATGGCATTTTAATGGAAGTGTATAACTTCTATATATCCCGATCCCATAGAGACAGCAGCAACAGCAATATACAGATAGAGCTGAAGGGGAGGTATATAACTACAATATATCCTGATCCTGTAGAGATAGCAGCAGTAGTATACAGGTAGAGCTGGAGGGGAGGGGTATACCTACGATATGTCCTGATCCCATAGAAAGTGCAGCAGCAGTATACAGATAGAGCTGGAGGGGAGGGGTATACCTACGAAATGTCCTGATCCCATAGAAAGAGCAGCAGCAGTATACAGATAGAGCTGGATGGGAGGGGTATAATTACTAGATATCCTGATCCCATAGAGATAGCAGCAGCAGTATACAGACAGAGCTGGATAGGAGCACCGACTGGCTGAATTCAGGTATTGCAACTACCTCATTCCGAACTACCTCCTCATTCACAGGTGTTATAGGGTGGAACTTGCAGCAGTGCAGACCCCATCTCCTTAGTTTGGTAGGAGTATACAGATAGAGCTGGAGGGGAGGGATGTAACTACTACATATACTGATCCAATAGAAATAGTAGCAGCAGTATACAGATAGAGCTAGAGGGGAGGTGCAACTTTACAATATATCCTGATGCCATACAAGCAGCAGCAGTATACAGAAACAGCTGGAGAGGAGGTGCATAAATACTATATATATTCTGATCCCATACAGGTAGACACAAGTTAGAGCCGGGAAGAGAGAAGCATAACTAATGTATATCAAAATCCTATATAGGCAGTTGGAGTATAAAGATAGAGCTGGAGGGTATGTGTATATCTTCTATATAACCTGATCCTATAGAGATAGCAGCAGTAGTATACATCTAGAGCTGGAAGGGAGGTGTAAATATACTATATCCTAATCCCATTGAAACAGCAGCAGTATACAGATAGAGATGGAGGGGAGGTGCATAAATACTATATATATTCTGATCCCATACAGGCAGCAGTAGCATACAGCTAGAGCTGGAGGGGGAGATACATATCTACTATGTATATCATAATCCTATAGAGGCAGTAGTAGTATACAGATAGAGCTGTAGGGAAAGTGTATAACTAATATATATTATAATCCGATAGAGGCAATAGTAGTATACAGATAGAACTGGAGGAGAGGTGTATAACTACTATATATCTTGATCCCATAGAGATTTCAGCAGTATACAGAAAAGAGCTGGAGGGGAGGTATATAACTACTATCGATCGATCCTGAGTTCCTGCACTTTTTTCACAGCAGTAACACCATTCCCATTAGCAGGAGTTCTGCAGGACCAGCCCTTGAGTGGAAATCTTGACTGAGTTCCTGCACTTTTTTTCCCCAGGACTTGACCCCTGTTTATAACTACTATATATCCTGATCCTATAGAGATAGCAGCAGTATACAGATAGAGCTGGGAGGGGTCTGGTAGCTGAGAGAGTAGGGGCTATGCACTTCTATGAAGTCTGGGTGACTCTGTGACTAGTGTTTTACTACCAAGGTGCCTCCAGCTGTTGCAAAACTACAATTCCCAGCATGCCCGGACAGCCTTCACCCTGGTGGGGAAAAACTGCCTTAATAAGACATTACTGTAATGTTTCCCAACCAGGGTGCCTCCAGTTCGGCTGTCCGGGCATGCTGGGAGTTGTAGTTTTGCAACAGCTGGAGGCACCCTGGTTGGGAAACCCTGAATTCTCCCATACAGAATCTTCAGTACAAATGCCAGTAGCGGGGAATGGCGGCCCGTGTGGTAAGTTCGGCGAGCAGACTGTGTAGTTGCAGCTATGCACGTATACTCATTGGCTGACACCGTAAATATCCCAGACATATAAATCACTCGGCAAAAATCAACAAAAATTTTTTGTCTGTCAAGGAAACCCTTTATCTGGGGATCTTTTGGGCACAATAAGGATTTCCTGTAATGCTCATTAACCCTAGTGTTGGGATCTGAGCCGATGACCTTAGTGACAATAATGCACGCAGACTGAGGGACTCTAACTACCTGGAGAATGACCCCCAACTTCCGCTCCGCAACACCCATCAAGTACGGCGCAGCTAATAAAATCGTGACCTAAATACTTGAATTGTTTCCCAAGGGGTCATATGACAATGGGGCCGCGCCTGGTGGAGTCAGCTAAGTCCGGACCCATCTGGCTGAAGTAAAAAAAAAATATATATATATATATATATATCTCAAGGAATCCGGGAGCCTTTCATGCGCCGGCGCGCCGCATTTGGCGCGTATTGTGTCACACACAACACTGCCTGACTTGACAACAGGAAGTCATCGCTGCCTCATATGTGCCGGTTACTCAAAGTCCTTAAAGGGGTATTCCAGGAAAAAACTTTTTTTTTTATATATATATATATATCAACTGGCTCCA
This sequence comes from Hyla sarda, assembly GCF_029499605.1. Lineage (NCBI taxonomy): Eukaryota > Metazoa > Chordata > Amphibia > Anura > Hylidae > Hyla > Hyla sarda. Next base: position 395,451,675 of record NC_079192.1, on the reverse strand, counting down.
GAAAGTTAAAGGGGTATTCCAGGCAAAAACTGTTTTTTATATATATATCAACAGGCTCCGGAAAATTAAACAGATTTGTAAATTACTTCTATTAAAAAATCTTAATCCTTCCAATAGTTATTAGCTTCTGAAGTTGAGTTGCTGTTTTCTGTCTAACTGCTTTCTGATGACTCACGTCCCGGGAGCTGTCCAGCTCCTATGGGGATATTCTCCCATCATGCACAGCTCCCAGGACGTGACATCATCATTGAGCAGTTAGACAGAAAACTTCAGAAGCTAATAACTATTGGAAGGATTAAGATTTTTTAATAGAATTAATTTACAAATCTGTTTAACTTTCCGGAGCCAGTTGATATATATATATATATATATATATATATATATATATATATATATATATATAAAAAAGGTTTTGCCTGGAATACCCCTTTAAACAGATTTATAAATTACTTCTATTAAAAAATCTTAATCCTTCCTGTACTTATGAGCTTCTAAAGTTAAAGGGGTACTCCGGTGAAAACCTTTTTTTTTTTTTTTTTTTTTAAATCAACTGGCTCCCGAAAGTTAAACAAATTTGTAAATGACTTCTATTAAAACATCTTAATCCTTCCTGTACTTATTAGCTGCTGAATACTACAGCGGAAATTCTTTTCTTTTTGAAACACAGAGCTGTCTGCTGACATCATGAGCACAGTGCTCTCTGCTGACATCTCTGTCCATTTTAGGAACTGTCCAGAACAGAATATGTTTGCTATGGGGATTTCCTTTTACTCTGGACAGTTCCTAAAATGGACAGAGATGTCAGCAGAGAGCACTGTGCTCATGATGTCAGCAGAGAGCTCTGTGTTTCAAAAAGAAAAAAATTTCCGCTGTAGTATTCAGCAGCTAATAAGTACAGGAAGGATTAAGATTTTTTAATAGAAGTAATTTACAAATCTGTTTAACTTTCTGGCACCAGTTGATTTAAAAAAAAAAAGTTTTTCACCGAAGTACCCCTTTAAGATTGTTCTTTTCTGTCTAAGTGCTCTCTGATGACACCTGTCTCGGGAAACGCCCAGTTTAGAAGCAAATCCCAATAGCAAACCTCTTCTAAACTGGGCGTTTCCCGAGACACGTGTCATCAGAGAGCACTTAGACAGAAAAGAACAACCTTAACTTCAGAAGCTCATAAGTACTGAAAGGATTAAGATTTTTTAATAGAAGTAATTTACAAATCTGTTTAACTTTCTGGAGCCAGTTGATCTATATAAAAAAGTTTTTTTTCCTGGAATACCCCTTTAAAGGCGGAAATAACCTCCATTGTAAAGTAGCATCCGCGTGATTCTTTTCGATAGTATTTACATCCGTTAACATTATGGCGTTCCCTATATATGAAATACCATGTATATACAGGGGCCAGGCACGGGGCAATTAGTACTCCGACGCAAGGTTACGCGAAAACTGACTTTACTGAGGCAGGATAGATGATAAAATCCATTACAGCTCAGATTGCTATAAAGAGAAGTGCTGAAACTGGCTCAACCTCGGGTGGTGTACAGGTTAACCACGCCCTGGCATCACGAAAAGGTTAATTGCACATAACCTTCACCCGACACCACTTAAATATAATTGTATCCATTTCCCAGCTAGACGAAGGACAAGCTATATACAGTGATCCCTCAACTTACAATGGCCTCAACATACAATAGTTTCAACATACAATGGTCTTTTCTGGATCATTGTAACTTGAAACCAGACTCAACTTACAATGGCCTCAACATACAATAGTTTCATCATACGATGGTCTTTTCGGGACCATTGTAACTTGAAACCAGACTCAACATACAATGCGACGGAATCTGCAAAACGTGTCAATGGCTGGAAGAACCGACCAATCAGAATGGACATTTCACTGGTAAAACCCCTGTATTCCTAAAGTGCATGCACTGACTGGTGTCTGGTAGCGCCTCCTACAGTACAGGGAGGTATTACATGTTCTGTACTCTTTACCTGTACCAGGGTTACCTGCTCCTTTTGACACCAGGTGAGGGCGGCTCCATTTTACTTTTTTTTAGGACACTGTGTACTGTACATGACCCTGAAGAAGCTCCTGTCCTCTACATAGACCAGTGTTTCCCAACGAGGGTGCCTCCAGCTGTTGAAAAACTACAACTCCCAGCATGCCCGGACAGCCTTTGGCTGTCCGGGCATGCTGGGAGTTGTAGTTTTGCAACAGCTGGAGGCACCCTCGTTGGGAAACACCAAAATAGACAGTGATTACAGCTCCCGGCAGATCTTTATTACTTTTATATGTAAGGATTTGCTTTATCTATATTAGTTATCTACTTCTTTTTCATTAATCCTCACTTTTTCCTATTTTTGGATGATATTTTGGTGGCTTCAGAACCAATTACCAGGTTTCCATAGTTTTGGTCTCAACATACAATGGTTTCAACTTACAATGGTCGTCCTGGAACCGATTAATATTGTAACTTGAGGGACCACTGTACTGGTTAGCAACCTAAAAAGTGTTCACAAAGTATAAGAGAAAGTTCTAGAACATCCTATAGAACATTACAATCCCTTTGAGGGATACCAAAGTACATGGGAAGAGGCTCCACTGCTGCTCACCCAGGACCTGGTTTTATGCCGAAATCTGCAAAAAAAAACAAAACTCATTTATTTCTTCAGTCCACCCAACCTCCTCATAGGAGAGACCTTCCCATGAGCCAACTGGAATCTCCTGAAGGATGTTACGTGGGGTGCGTCAGACATGTCACCCCAGCCGGAACCAAACTGCGCCTCCAGGACACCCCACCATGGCGGACGTCCCCCAAATACATGTGTGGGATCACGTACCCACCGCATAGATGGGCCATGTCAAATATTGTGTTCTTTGAAGGGGTTTTCCTATTTCATACCTCTAGGACAGTGCTCTCTAAACTGTGGACCTCCAGATGTTGCAAAACTACAACTCCCATTATGCCCGATCAGCTGCCCGTGCATGCTAGGAGTTAAAGTTTTGCAACATCAGGAGGTCTACAGTTTGAAGACCACTGTTCTGGGATATGTCATGGCTCTACACCCCCCCTCTTTAATACACATCCCCTGTCTCTCCATTTCACACCCTAACTCATCATTACACCCCCCTGCTTCTCCATTACACACCCTTGCCTCTTCATAATGCACCCCGTCTCTTCATTACACCCCCCCCCCGTCTCTCTATAACACCCTTCATTACACCCCTGTCCCCCCTCAATTCTTCATTACATTCTCTGCCTGAGTCATTTTCAGAAGGACGTTATTATTGATGAATCTACGTACTTTACTGTGACGTCACTGTGCATATTAACCCTATACTGTGACGTCACTATGTGTGTATTATCCCTGTACTGTGACATCACTGTGTATATTATCCCTGTACTGTGACATCACTGTGTATATTATCCCTGTACTGTGACATCACTATGTATTATCCCTGTACTGTGACATCACTGTGTATATTATCCCTGTACTGTGACATCACTGTGTGTATTATCCCTGTACTGTGACATCACTGTGTATATTATCCCTGTACTGTGACATCACTGTGTATATTATCCCTGTACTGTGACATCACTGTGTATATCATCTCTGTACTGTGACATCACTGTGTATATCATCTCTGTACTGTGACATCACTGTGTGTATTATCCCAGTACTGTGACATCACTGTGTATATTATCCCTGTACTGTGACATCACTGTGTATATTATCCTTGTACTGTGACATCACTGTGTATATTATCCCTGTACTGTGACATCACTGTGTGTATTATCCCTGTACTGTGACATCACTGTGTGTATTATCCCTGTACTGTGACATCACTGTGTGTATTATCTCTGTACTGTGACATCACTGTGTATATTATCCCTGTAATGTGACATCACTGTGTGTATTATCCCTGCACTGTGACATCACTGTGTGTATTATCCCTGTACTGTGACGTCACTATGTGTGTATTATCCCTGTACTGTGACATCACTGTGTGTATTATCCCTGTACTGTGACATCACTGTGTGTACTATCCCTGTACTGTGACATCACTGTGTGTATTACCTCTGTACTGTGACATCACTGTGTGTATTACCTCTGTACTGTGACATCACTGTGTATTATCCCTGTACTGTGACATCACTGTGTATTATCCCTGTACTGTGAGATCACTGTGTATTATCCCTGTACTGTGACATCACTGTGTGTATTATCCCTGTACTGTGACATCACTGTGTGTATTATCCCTGTACTGTGACATCACTGTGTGTATTATCCCTGTACTGTGACATCACTGTGTATTATACCTGTACTGTGACATCACTGTGTGCATTATCCCTGTACTGTGACATCCCTGTGTATTATCCCTGTACTGTGACATCACTGTGTGTATTATCCCTGTACTGTGACATCACTGTGTGTATTATCCCTGTACTGTGACATCACTGTGTATATTATCCCTGTACTGTGACATCACTGTGTATTATCCCTGTACTGTGACATCACTGTGTGTATTATCCCTGTACTGTGACATCACTGTGTGTATTATCTCTGTACTGTGACATCACTGTGTATATTATCCCTGTACTGTGACATCACTGTGTGTATTATCCCTGTACTGTGACATCACTGTGTGTATTATCCCTGTACTGTGACATCACTGTGTGTATTATCCCTGTACTGTGACATCACTGTATATTATCCCTGTACTGTGACATCACTGGGTGTATTATCCCTGTACTGTGACATCACTGTGTATTATCCCTGTACTGTGACATCACTGTGTGTATTATCCCTGTACTGTGACATCACTGTATATTATCCCTGTACTGTGACATCACTGGGTGTATTATCCCTATACTGTGACATCACTGTGTGTATTATCCCTGTACTGTGACATCACTGTGTGTATTATCAATGTACCGTGACATCACTGTGTACATCAGCCGATGGCTGTCCGGGCATGCTGGAAGTTGTGTTTTGCAACAGCTGGAGGCACCTAGTTTGGTAAACACTGGTCTAGGCTGTTGCCTGGTGTATCAGGATACATGACACTATATCTGTATTTCTCATTCGGCCTCTCTGGACCCTTTTTAGGGCTTTAGAGGATGATGAGATATGACCAGATCGTATTTCCCGGGGAGGGGGTAACACCGGGGCATTTGCTCCTTTCATGTAAAGCTGCCATTCACAGCTCCGGGCAGCGCCACATTCATCCCCCTCAGAGTGATGTCCTTAATCTGTCACTTTTCGGTCAATTTACCGCACACTGCAGCCTCCAGGGGAGCCAATCAGAGCGCCCGGCTGCAGATCAGCCGACAATAGGCGCTCCTGAAAAGAAGTGCGAAGAATTGGGCTTTTAGGGGAAAATCAGCGGGGGAGCTCGGAGCGCCAAAGAAATTTACATTTTTTAGACATAATCCTTTTCAGATTTTTTTCTTCTTCTCCTGCATCTCATAAATGTGCGTGTCAGATTAACTGGTGAATGGTGGAGGTTAGATCGGCGGCCACCGGGATATGTGGATGACATCATCACTCGCCATTAAAGGATATTCTCACGTTTTTTTTGTTTCTTCTTTAAAGACATATAAAAGTGTTGGACAGGATTCGAAAACATGACTGCTTTCTTCTGGAAACAGCGCCCACACCTGTCTATGGGTTGTGTGTGGTACTGCAGCTCAGCTCCATTGAGGTGAATAGGCCTTAAAGGGGTACTCCGGTGAAAACCTTTTTTCTTTTAAATCAACTGGCGGCAGAAAGTTAAACATATTTGTAAATTACTTCTATTAAAAAATATTTATCCTTCCTGTACTTATTAGCTGCTGAATACTACAGAGGAAATTATTTTCTTTTTGGAATGCTCTCTGATGACATCACGACCACACTTCTCTCTGCTGACATTATTATAATAATAATAACGCTTTATTTATTGTTGTCCTTAGTGGGATTTGAACCCAAGTCCCCAGCACTGCAAGGCAGCAGTGCTAACCACTGAGCCACCATGCTGCCCTCAGCATACCTCTGCTATGCATGGTTGCTAAAATGGACAGAGATGTCAGTAGAGAGCACTGTGTTCGTGAGGTCATCAGAGTTCCAAAAAGAAAGGAATTTCCTCTGTAGCATTCAGCAGCTAATAAGTACTGGAAGGATTAAGATTTTTTAATAGAAGTAATTTACAAGTATGTTTAACTTTCTGCCACCAGTTGATTTAAAAGAAAAAAGGTTTTCACCGGAGTACCCCTTTAACTGCAAAACCACACACAACCTGAGGGTGGTACTGTTTTTGGAAGGAAGCAGCCATGTGTTTTCTAGTTCAGTTGTTTTGTTGGCCATGTATGGGGCAGCGTCGCAGCAATACCGCCACAATTTTCCGTAATCGCTGTAAAAATGACACCATTTTACCGCTCCGCTCTATTAAAGGGGTATTCCAGGAAAAGAAAAAAAAAATTATATTAACAGGCTCCAGAAAGTTAAACAGATTTGTAAATTACTTCTATTAAAAAATCTTAATCCTTCCAATAATTATGAGCTGCTGAAGTTGAGTTGTTCTCTTCTGTCTGGCAACAGTGCTCTCTGCTTACATCTCTGCTTGTCTCAGGAACTGCACAGAGTAGAAGAGGTTTGCTATGGGGATTCTGGACAGTTCCCGAGACACGTGTCATCAGAGAGCACTTAGACATAAAAGAACAACTCAACTTCAGCAGCTCATAAGTACTGAAAGGATTAAGATTTTTTTTAATAGAAGTAATTTACAAATCTGTTTAACTTTCTGGAGCCAGTTTATATATATATATATATATATATATATATATAAAAAAAAGTTTTTTCCTGGATAACCCCATTAAGGTGAACGAGTTGCAATACTAGATGCAACCTGTGGAGAGGGGAGGTGCTGTTTATGGAAGAAAGCAGCCAAGTGTTTTCTAATCCAATAGTTTGGTTTAAAGGAGATATCCAGTGGTGAAAAACGTATCCCCTATTCTAAGGTTAGGGGATAAGTTTCAGATCGCGGGGGGTCCGACTGCTGGGGCCGCCCACGATCTCCTGTACAGGGCCCCGGCAGCCCACGGGAAGGGGACGTGTTGACCACCGTACGAAGCAGCGGGTGACACGCCCCCTCAATACAACTCTATGGCAGAGCCCCCTCCCATAGACATGAATTGAGGGGGCGTGGCTTCATGTCACAAGGAGTGTGGCCATGATGTCACGACCACTACCGCAGGAACCCAGCGTTTGTTTAGATCGTGGGGGCCCCCAGCAGCAGGACCCCCGTGATCAGACATTTCATCCCCTATCCTTTGGATAGGAGATAAGATGTCTAGCAGTGGAGTACCCCTTTAACTACTTATATTCCCCCTACCTTCCTGCCAAACTGGATTTACAACAGCATAGCTTTCTAAGATGCTGTAAACTCGAATTAGCAGAAGTTATTTCTGGAATGGCAATAGTTAAAAGTGGGTTATCCAGGATTAGAAAAACTGCTGATTTCTTTAAAAAAAAAAAAACAGCGCCACAACTGTCCTCAGGTTGTGTGTGGTATTGCAGCTCGGTTCCATTGAACTGGATTGTAATACCATACACATCCTGAGGACAGGGCTGGTGCTGTTTTTGGAAAAACAAAAATAGTTCTGGATAAACATGGGTACAATACGTCTGGCAGAATGAGGCTTCGTATCAAAACCTGTGCAGAGGAAAAGCTGGCCAGTTGCCCATAGCAACCAATCAGATCGCTTTTTACATAAAAAAAAAAAAGACCTCCGAAAGATAAAAGAAGCGATCTGATTTGTCGCTATGGGCAACTGCACCACTTTTCCTTTGCACAGGTTTTAATAACCCTCCCCCCCCCCATTAAATCAGGTATATGTTGCTTCAATGCGTTAAGAATTTAAGGGGAGGTAGGAGATTTTCAACAAAAGTGCCCCCCCCCCCCCCTACACAGGCTGTGTCCGGTATTGCAGCCCAAAGTTGTGTACATTTGAATTCTGGATTTTATTTGCTAAATAAATAAATAAAAAGTTTATTTTTGTCTTTTTTTTAATGGGATTTTTCCTCTTCAGTTTATATTTGAATTCTGGATTTTATTTGTAACTATTAAAAACAAAATAAAATAAAAAATAAATAAAACAAACAAAATAAAAATAAATAGTTTCTTTTTTTCTTTTTTTTAATGGGTTTGCTCATCTTCAGTTTGCATTTGAATTCTGGATTTTATTAGCAAAAATTAAATAAATAAAAAGTTTATTTTTGTCTTTTTTTTATGGGATTGTTCTTCTTCCGTTTATATTTCAATTCTGGATTTTATTTGAAACTATTAGGGTGCATTCCCACCTGGCGTATTTTGCTGCTGCGTATTTTCCTACCCATTGACTTCAATAGGAAAATAAAATACGCAGCAGCAAATACGCCAGGTGGGAACGTACCCTTAAAAACAAAATAAAATAAATAAATAAATAAATCAAACAAAATAAAAATAAATAGTTTATTTTTGTCTTTTTTTTTTTAATGGGTTTGTTCATCTTCAGTTTGCATTTGAATTCTGGATTTTATTAGCAAAAATTAAATAAATAAAAAGTTTATTTTTGTATTTTTTTATGGGATTGTTACTCTTAAGTTTAGATTTTAATTCTGAATTGTATATGAAACTATTAAAAACAAAATAAAAAAATACAATAAATAAAACAAAACAAATTAAATAAAAATAAATAAATAGTTAATTTTTGTCTTTTTTTTATGGGATTGTTCCTCTTCGGTTTATATTTGAATTCTGGATTTTATTTGAAATTTTTATTAAACAACAAAATAAAATAAAAAATAAATAAAACAAACAAATAAAATAAAAATAAATACTAAATTTTTGAATGGGTTTGTTCATCTTCAGTTTGCATTCGAATTCTGGATTTTATTAGCAAAAATTAAATAAATACATATATATATATATATATATATATATATATAATTTTTTTGTGTTTTTAGAATAGTTTTTTGCTTTCTTTGAATAATAAAAAAAAAAGATATAATCACAAGTGAAAACTTGCGGCGTAGTGAGCGTATGTAGATGAGAGGGGCCGCACTCCCCCCATGGAGTCTCTTCCTTTGTCACACCGGGCATCCTATAGTCTCATCTATAAATATTCTGCAGGGGGGTGGATACAGCCGCCGGTCACTAGAGCCATATATCACAGTCGGATATAAATGCTTCTGGTTGAAGGGACCGATTTAGCATCCCATAATTCTTATTTACCCACAGAACCAAGATTGGAAGAGCGCAGGCAAAATCTATGAAAATATCAATTTCCCTTCCTTAAATACACTTTCTAAAAAACAAAGAAGAAGAAAAAAAAAAACATGATTCCGAAGACAAAGATAGAAGGAGGGCGGAGTTACGTACGATATGCGGACATTTCCTGTGTTATACGTCTGTAGTGATATTCTAAGTAGATGGGAGGGGATCGGCACCAAGGGTCAAGGAGAACACACGATGGGGGCGTCTAGGGCACCATGAGACTTGTAGTTGTGTAACAGCTGGACAGACACAGGTTGGGGAACTCTGTCGTATTGTGCGCAATAGCGATTTCTCAACTGCATTTCTGTGACGTATTCTCGTCTCGTTGTTGTAGAAAAGCGCAGGATAAAAAGAAGTATCGCAAATACAGAAGAAGTTTTTTTGCTTGAGTGTCAACCCAACTAAAATGAATAGAACCTTCTGGAAAGGATAAACGACTACTTTGTAAAAATCACAACAACAAAAAAAAAAAAAAAAATTCAAAATAAAAACAACTGGTGAGGCTGGGAGAAGTCACAGGGAACCACCCAAGGATTCATGGTCCAGGCAGCTTGATAGTGATGGCATGCACATTAGATTAAAGGGGTATTCTGGTATCAACCCCAATATATATAACTTATTAATACAGTGTTATCACAAATTGTACTGGCTTCAGCATGATTCACCCCTGACCGGAAGTTGTGTAGTCCTTTCACTGTCAATGCGGTGTTGTCTCAACAGCTCCCAGGCTCCTCCTGAGACAAAGCATCACCTATGCTGTCTTAGGAGGCTTGGCTGGATCTTGTTTCTGGACTCTAGTCCCTCCCCCTGAGTGATGTCATCAGCTCTGACCATACCCCACAGCTACATCACCATCTCCCTGTCATATAGACATATATCTCTATTGAGACATTTAGGGAGCATGCCGCCTAATGCTGAAAAATGCCACAGGCAGAGGAGCAGACAGGTAATGATTACAGCAGGTGCTGCAGATTTACTGACTGTGTGATAGCCTGCTGTAAAATGAGATGTTGTGCAAAGGGGAGTAGAAAAGGTGGGAGGACAGCGATGAAGAGCTGAGCCTGGAAAAACAGGGCTAATAAATGCAAAACAACTGTATTTTTTGGAGGTTTTCGAACTGGGCAGACAGGAAAGCAATGCTACATGCGTCTGCAGCATTTTATATTATTTCGTACCTGATGTTGGAGTTCCCCTTTCACATCAGCCAAACCTGTTGAAATTGACAAGACTGGATGACTATAAAGCCTGTGGGGGACATTTTGCTTCTCCGCGACTGTTAGAAGTCAAGGGGAGACAAGCCGCTGATCAACATGTCTGTCAGCATCTTACTCTGGATCCCCACCCAGAACACATGCACGCTCAGCTGAGCACAGCGTGCATGCATATACGTGGGTTGGGAGGAATAGTTTATTCGTCTGACAGCTATCAGAAGTGTATGGCCAGCTCTATAGTGCAGGTGGGCTGCTATAACCAGTTTCTGGTATTTCTTTATGCCACCCAATTCTGAGACATTAGGGCCTTGTACTTATTTTTACGCCACTTTCTCAGCGGCCATGACCCTCAAAAATAGTCCCCGCTTGTTACATTGTGGTACCCCCTTTCCAATAGGGATACTAGTACAAACTAGTACAGAACCGCTCTTGACTTCAGGCTCCGTCTGGAATTCCCAATGTAATGTGAATCTGACTGAGCTGCAATACCAGGCACAGCCACACGCAAAAGGGTGGTGCTGTTTCTGGCACACTATAAGACTGGTAAACTGGCACAAGGCTCGGGAACCCTGTATTAACACGAGCAAAAAGATACCTTTAGAGCAACTCTCCGCCCCTAGACATCTTATCCCCTATACAAAGGATTGGGGATAAGATGTCCGATAGTGGGGACCCCCGCGATCTCCCTGCTGCACCCGGCGTTCGTTTTGCGCATCGGATGAAACGACGAATGCTCGTGACGTCACAGCCGTGCCTCACTTGTGACTTCACGGTCAGGCCCCCTCAATGCAAGTCTATGGGAGAGGGCGTGACGTCCGTCACGCCCTCTCCCATAGACTTGCATTGAGGGGGGCGTAGCGTCACGAGCCTCCGCCCCGCATCGGCAGTCATCCGGCACGGAGCGAAGTTCACTGGATGTCTGGGGTGCAGCAGCTGAGATCGCGGCGGGACCCCCACGATCAGACATCTTATCCCCTATTCTTTGGATAGGGTATAAGATATCTAGGGGTGGAGTACCCCTTTAAGGGGGAACCCTACTGATGAAAACAATTAAGTAATTTTAAAATGGAGTGGTGATCGAGCATGTGCGCTATGGGATCCAGTCCCTTAGACTTTGAATAGAGCGGCAGCGTGCATGCCTGACCGCCATTCAACTCAATAATGAAACGTCTGTTTCCATCATTGGTTGGGGTCTCCATGATGGGACCCCTAGAAATCTATCTGAAACTACAACTCTCAAGAATAATTTCAGGTCATCATTGTAATGGAATGTTTATTAGTATCCTATATCTTCATACACATGTAGACCCCCCCCCCCTCCCCCCAGTGCCCTAATACTATGCCCACATTGGCAACTGTTCAAGTCCAGAACCCCTTTTGGGTTTCCTGTATTTTCCAATATTCCTATGCCCCAGGAACCTGTCATATCCATAGGTCACTCCAATGACCGCATTGTTCTTACTCCAAAATGGCGGCTTTAAAGATAGTCCTTAGCATTTCACTGAGACGTCTTGCCCACAGCCTCAGCGTTTTGAAGTCAGGGTGAGTGTGGAGGAGACTCTGAAGATCTGAGGAAGCATGTTACTCAGCTGGTAGAACATTTCTTCTGAGATGTTCTGTGAATAGAGAAGCCGAGAGAATCATCAATAATAACAAATAATAAGGACGTGTGATATCATGGAGGTCCAGTCTTGAGCTCGCAGAAATGTTATATTGTCGCCAAACTAAACATTGAATGATTTTTTATTTTTAATAATTTTTTTATACTGCAGTTCTCCTAGTTCAGGCTGGCTGCGGAGTACAAGCAGAAGCCCACCAAACATTCACGTAAAAATTGGCTTTAATAGCTATGAAAATCTTTGACATCGGATTCTGCTATGGATTCTCTCTCTCTCTACACTGTGGCTGCCTGTGTATATGAGACCTCTGCCCCTCACTCTGCAGCTTCTGTCATGGGTTCTCTCCTCTCTCTACAATCTGGCTGCCTGTGTATATGAGACCTCTGCCCCTCACTCTGCAGCTTCTGCCATGGGTTCTCTCCTCTCTCTACAATCTGGCTGCCTGTGTATATGAGACCTCTGCCCCTCACTCTGCAGCTTCTGCCATGGGTTCTCTCCTCTCTCTACAATCTGGCTGCCTGTGTACAGGAGATCTCGCACCCTGCAGCTTCTGCCATGGGTTCTCTCCTCTCTCTACACCAGTGGTTCTTAACCTGGGTTCGATCGAAAACCAGGGGTTCGGTGAGTCAGTCTTGCGGGTTCGGCGGAGGTCAAGACACACACCCGACTCCAGGCCCATCGCAACAGGACAGGCAAACCAAGCAATTGCTTGGGGCCCTGAGCTGGCCAGGGGCCCCGAGCAGAGCTGGTGTTTGCCCGTTCTGTAGCGAAGGGGCAATTCCCCCCCACCATAACTATTAACTCCTTGCGGCCCGCGTTAAGTTTAAAAACGCACGGGCCGCCGGGAGATAGCGCACGCCGGGATGTCACTGACGACCCGTGCGTGCGCCCATGGAAACTAAGGCGCCGAGGACCGGAGGATCGAGAAGGAGGAAGACGCGCACTGGCCAGCTTGGTAAGTGACCAGCGGCATGTCATCTTCAGTGCTTCGACCACCGGTCCCGAGACCTACTGCTATAGCTGGAGCAGTGGTCGGAGCACTGAAGTGGGCAGTACACAGGTATACAGCCTCCAACCATACACTGTATATGGCTGGAGGCTGTATGTCTGTGGGGGAACACTGCCTGCCTAATGTGGGGGGACACTGCCTGCCTAATCTGGGGGAACACTGCCTGCGCCTAATGTGTGGGGGAACACTGCCTGCGCCTAATGTGTGGGGGAACACTGCCTGCGCCTAATGTGTGGGGGAACACTGCCTGCGCCTAATGTGTGGGGGAACACTGCCTGCGCCTAATGTGTGGGGGAACACTGCCTGCGCCTAATGTGTGGGGGAACACTGCCTGCCTAATGTGGGGGAACACTGCCTGCCTAATGTGGGGGAACACTGCCTGCGCCTAATGTGTGGGGGAACATTGCTTGCACCTAATGTGTGGGGGAACACTGCCTGCGCCTAATGTGTCTTAATGGCTTTGTTCATTTTGTGCACCTATGTATAAATATATACTTAAATATATACCTCCTATGTTTTGAATTTGAAAAAATCATATTTTATTTTTCCAATTAAGAGGGGTTCGGTGAATGCGCATATAAGTGGGGTTCAGTACCTCCAACAAGGTTAAGAACCATTGGTCTACACTGTGGCTGCCTGTGTACATGAGATCTCGCACCCTGCAGCTTCTGCCATGGGTTCTCTCCTCTCTCTACACCAGTGGTTCTTAACCTGGGTTCGATGATCGAAAACCAGGGGTTCGGTGAGTCAGTCTCGCGGGTTCGGCGGAGGTCAAGACACACACCCGACTCCAGGCCCATCGCAACAGGACAGGCAAACCAAGCAATTGCTTGGTGCCCTGAGCTGGCCCGGGGCCCCGAGCAGAGCTGATGTTTGCCCGTTCTGTAGCGACGGGGCAATTCCCCCCCACCATAACTATTAACTCCTTGCGGCCCGCGTTAAGTTTAAAAACGCACGGGCCGCCGGGAGATAGCGCACGCCGGGATGTCACTGACGACCCGTGCGTGCGCCCATGGAAACTAAGGCGCCGAGGACCGGAGGATCGAGAAGGAGGAAGACGCGCGCTGGCCAGCTTGGTAAGTGACCAGCGGCATGTCATCTTCAGTGCTCCGACCACCGGTCCCGAGACCTACTGCTATAGCTGGAGCAGTGGTCGGAGCACTGAAGTGGGCAGTACACAGGTATACAGCCTCCAACCATACACTGTATATGGCTGGAGGCTGTATGTCTGTGGGGGAACACTGCCTACCTAATGTGGGGGGACACTGCCTGCCTAATCTGGGGGAACACTGCCTGCGCCTAATGTGTGGGGGAACACTGCCTGCGCCTAATGTGTGGGGGGAACACTGCCTGCGCCTAATGTGTGGGGGAACACTGCCTGTGCCTAATGTGTGGGGGAACACTGCCTGCGCCTAATGTGTGGGGGAACACTGCCTGCCTAATCTGGGGGAACACTGCCTGCGCCTAATGTGTAGGGGAACACTGCCTGCCTAATGTGGGGGAACACTGCCTGCTTAATGTGGGGGAACACTGCCTGCGCCTAATGTGTGGGGGAACATTGCTTGCACCTAATGTGTGGGGGAACACTTCCTGCGCCTAATGTGTCTTAATGGCTTTGTTCTTTAATGGTTTTGTTCATTTTGTGCACCTATGTATAAATATATACTTAATATATACCTCCTATGTTTTGAATTTGAAAAAATCATATTTTATTTTTCCAATTAAGAGGGGTTCGGTGAATGCGCATATAAGTGGGGTTCAGTACCTCCAACAAGGTTAAGAACCATTGGTCTACACTGTGGCTGCCTGTGTACATGAGATCTCGCACCCTGCAGCTTCTGTCATGGGTTCTCCCCTCTCTCTACACTCTGGCTACCTGTGTACATGAGATCTCGCACCCTGCAGCTTCTGTCATGGGTTCTCCCCTCTCTCTACACTCTGGCTGCCTGTGTATATAAGATCTCTCCCCTTACCCTGCAGGTTCTACTATGGGTTCTCTCCTCACTGTAACTGTGATTGCTTATGTATATTTAGTTTTTAAGGTTGAAAAAAAGACCATTGAGTTCAACCTAAGACCCCTCTGTGTTGATCCAGGGGAAGGCAGAAATGAGGCTGATGCCAATTGCCCCATGACAGAAGAAAATTCCTTCCTGACTCCCCATATTGCCATCAGAATAAACCCATGGGTCTTAGAATAAATCCAACCCCTGCAGATTCTGCCATCATGGGTGATGGAGAGTTTCTATCTCTTTACACTGTTTCTGGGTATAAAGGTCCCTATTCACCTTATACTAATGTCGGCGGCCTCCCAACTCTTCACGACAGATGATGTCAGTGGAAAGAAGGGTCAGGCATTTTGGATTTTTGCCATCCTAATTTCTCTGTTCAGGATGGGTAAGCTGGTGCCAGAGTAGTCAGCCAACGGCTAACCCCTCCACATGAGGACAGGAGACATTATGAACGCTACGCCAATAGCTATTGAGAATGGATGGCCACCTTAAGTAATCACTCCTACAACCGTCTGTAGATTCCGCCACCTTACAGATTCTGTACTGGGTTAACTCCTCTATCTACACACCCTACTGTACTCCCTTTCTGAGCTTGGGATCCCCCCCTGCTGTGAGCAACCCCTTCCTTCCCTGTTGCCATCTCTAATATTTAGAGAGGAACTGACACAACCAGGTGAAGTGTGCTGTATGATCCATGTCAGATGCAGCAGCACAATGTTGCAGATGTGGGAGGTTGGAATCCTGGCACAGGTTTCCTAAACCTTCCCGTGGATGACGACTTTGGCGCTGAAGCGCTACACCAGCGGGGTTAAACAGCAGTCTGATGAGGGTGCAGAGATACAGTATAGTGATAACTTTTTATTATATTCATAAAAAGTATTGGTGCCCAGTTGGACAACGCGTTTCGGAGGGGCTCCCTCCTTCCTCAGGTCCGCATGTTATCACTATATCTCTGCACCCTCTCCGACTGCTGTTTAACCCCGCCAGTAATCATCCACGGGAAGGTTTAGGAAACCCGTGCCGGGATTCCAACCTCCCACATTTGCAACATTATCCTACCCACCGTCTCCGACGGGACCGACGGCTGCTCCCGGGGTATCTGCAAAAAGACACCTACCCAAAGTGTTCATCAGTGTTGCGCCTGAAACTAGCGCAACACTTAATGGTGAGCAGGCTCTTGACTCTTGCTACCATACATTCGTTATCCACGGATAACCAGCACTATATTAGCACCATATGTCTTTTTTTCTCCCCCTACATATACAGATGCAGCAGCACAGCCAGCTATGTACAGGAGTTGCACAGTCTCCACAGCAGCAATATTATAAACATAGATGATTTAGAACATTGGTTGGAATTAGCATTGAAATAAACAATAACAAAAGTAAGTTTAAAGGTATCCAATCTCTTTATATTAAAGTGGTTTTCTGCCCCCAAAAAAATCTCCTTTGTAAACAGCATTCATGCTGGTGATCAGCTGTTATTACTCGGGAAAGCAGCCCTTGGCTACAATGTAGTATTACATTAAAAAGATTTTAAGAACACGCGGCTATGTAATACAGGGATACACCATGTCTGCCAGAGGGAGAATGCTCTGAAAGAGTGGCTGTGGCAAGGAGAGGGTCCTGCGTATATGTGGGGAAGGGGTGGGGGTGTATGGGTTAAATAGATCCCCTAAACCTCTTGTTCTCCATCCCTATTGCTGCAATAAATAATTCTGTACCTTTAAATTTATAGTCACCACTCAGATTTCAGGGGTTTGATCACTCAGTATATAAAAGAAGAGTTAAAGTTCCCCTCCCCCCCCTCCCCCTGGAGGACACGAGTAAGAATACGTGTCATTGTGTCACACGTCTCTGAATGACTCTTCCTGTTAATATAGATGATCCCTCTAGACAAAGACATAGAGGCACATTCAGTGAGAGGTTTTCCTTTTCATCTTCGTCACTGTGTCGCCTGCTCATAATTTTATGACCGCCGTGGGAACAGATAGGACCGGCCGCACCAAGTCTACCGCCTGACCCTTATAGGGGGGGAAAATGGCTTTCGAGACATTGAACAAATACTTATTGTATAAAGAAAATTCTTGCTGTTGATCAGAAGACAAATAAGACGTGATACACTGAGGGTTGGCTACTTCAGCTGGACGCCGCGGATGCATGGCGACTATCGGATGATTCAGACAATGAGAAGGCAGCCACCAAAGCGGCGCTGGTGGAGACGTCTCTCTGGTGCTTCCTGGCTTGTTCCACCTTCTCATAGAAAAATTGTGCAGGTCAAAATCTGCATCATAACCATAACAGGACCATTGAGGGTTGACGCGATTCTCAATTGACCATCTCGCGACTCTCTCTTCCCATCCCACCGAAGAGCTACTGTAGAGCAAATTGCTGAAAATAAATACCGTATTTTTCGCCGTATAAGACGTACTTTTTCTTCCCCAAAACTGGGGGGGAAAGTTGGTGCGTCTTATACGGCGAATACACACCTATCGGGTCGGTCTCGGCGGCTATGAACGGCTAATCCAGTGCGTCTTACATACATCATACAATGGTCTTTTCTGGACCATTGTACATTGTATGTTGAGTCTGGTTTCAAGTTACAGACAGTCCAGATCTGTGAAACGTGTCAATGGCTGGAAGAACCGACCAATAAGAATGGGCAATTTACTGGTAAAACCCCTGTATTACTGAAGTATATGCACTGACTGGTGTCTGGTAGCGCCCCCTACAGTACAGGGAGGTATTACATGCTCTGTACTCTTTACCTGTATTACTGAAGTGTATGCACTGACTGGTGTCTGGTAGCATCTCCTACAGTACAGGGAGGTATTACATGCTCTGTACTCGTTACCTGTATTACTGAAGTGTATGCACTGACTGGTGTCTGGTAGCGCCTCCTACAGTACAGGGAGGTATTACATGCTCTGTACTCTTTACCTGTATTGCTGAAGTGTATGCACTGACTGGTGTCTGGTAGCGCCCCCTACAGTACAGGGAGGTATTACATGTTCTGTACTCTTTACCTGTCCCAGGGTTAGCTGCTCCTTTGGACACCAGGTGAGGGCGGCTCCATTTTACTTTTTTAGGACATTGTGTACTGTACAGGACCCTGAAGAAGCTCCTGTCCTCTACATAGACAGTGATTACAGCTCCCAGCAGATCTTTCTTACTTTTATATGTAAGGACTTGTTTTATCTATATCAGTTATCTACTTATTTTTCTTTAATCCTCACTTCTTCCTATTTTTGGATGACATTTTGGGGCTTCAGAACCAATTACCAGGTTTCCATAGAGTTCTGGTCTCAACATACAATGGTGGTCCTGGAACCAATTAAAGGGGTACTCCGCTGCTCAGCGTTTGGAACAAAACTGTACCGGACACTGGAGTCGGCAGTGTGTGACGTCACGCCCCGCCCCCTCAATGCAACCTGCTTTGCCATTTTTCAGGCCTGTTCATCATCTCCAGGAGGTCTCCATGTATCTCTATCTATAAATGCAGAACCCAGACCATCATCCTAAGGACTTTTAGGCGGCTTATTTGATCTCTTGCTGGTCATATTTATTATTTATTTTATTTTTTACTCACCTGTGGCACAAGAAATTGCACTGTTCTCGAAACGCCTCCGTCCCAGGAAACCATTTCCATCATAAAACCTAGAAGAAGAAAAAAATAATCACATATGGGCCTCTCTTTTCTAGTCTGTAAAGTTCCAGCATTTCTAGTCTGATAAGTGGTTATCACCCAGCTTTTTCAGACACCTGAATGCAATACTATGCTTATGCAGTGATACACCCTGCTTAGTAAAAGGCAGGGATATGATAGGAGAATGGTAAAGCTGGGCAGCAACTCTGATGGCAGCCATATAGACGGTCAACTCGCTTGCATGATAAAAGCACCCTGTATGTCACCCAACCAGTGTGCCTTCAGCTGTTTCAAAACTACGATTTCCAGAATGCTGTGAGTTGTAGTTTTGCAACACTGGTTGGGAAACTCTGCACTATGTATTGGGGATGGATGTGAATACTTAATGTACAACAATATTTCCAAACCAGAGTGCCTCCAGCTGTTGCAAAACTACAACTCCAAGCATGCCCCGACAGCCGTTGGCTGTCCGGGCATGCTGTGAGTTGTAGTTTTGCAACAGCTGAAGGCACCCTGGTTGAGAAACCCTGAACTATGTATTAATGTTGGATGTATATACTTACTGTAAGACAGTGTTTCCTAACCAGTGTGCCTCCAGCTGTAGCCAAACTACAATTTCCAGCATGCCCAGACAACCAATGGTTTTTTTTTGCAACAGCTGGAGGTACCCTGGTTGGGAAACCCTGCACTATGTATTGGGGTTGAATGTGTATACTTACTGCATGACAGTATAGGGTGCCTCCAGCTGTTGCAAAACTACAATTTCCAGCATGCCTGGACAACCAATGGCTTTTTTGCAACAGCTGGAGGTACCCTGGTTGGGAAACCCTGCCTTATGTATTGGGGTTGAATGTGTATACTTACTGCAAGACAGTATAGGGTGCCTCCAGCTGTTGAAAAACTACAACTACCAGTATGCTGTGAGTTGTAGTTTTGCATCAGCAGAAGGCACACTGATTGGGAAACCCTGCCCTATGTACTGAAGTCCACTCGACAGGCATGCTGGGAGTTGTAGTTTTGGAACAGCTGGTTGGTAAACCTTGAACAATTGTATTGGGGTTGGATGTATATACTTACTATAAGACAGTGTTTCTTAACCAGTGTGCCTCCAGCTGTAGCAAAACTACAATTTCCAGCATGCCCAGACAACCAACGGCTGTTTTGCAACAGCTGGAGGCACCCTGGTTGGGAAACCCTGCGCTATGTATTGGGGTTGAATGTGTATACTTACCGCAAGACAGTATTTCCCGACCAGGGTGCCTCCAGCTGTTGCAAAACTACAACTACCAGCATGCTGTGAGTTGTAGTTTTGCAACAGAAGACACACTGATTGGGAAACCCTGCCCTATGTTATAGTCCAATATAGGAAACAATGCGCTGAGCACAGCTCAAACCAGACTCCCTGCCCCATGTATTGGGGTCCACTTGACAGGCATGAAGGGAGT
Source organism: Hyla sarda (assembly GCF_029499605.1). Classification (NCBI taxonomy): domain Eukaryota; kingdom Metazoa; phylum Chordata; class Amphibia; order Anura; family Hylidae; genus Hyla; species Hyla sarda. Next base: position 395,431,442 of record NC_079192.1, on the reverse strand, counting down.
TGTAGTTTTACAAAAGCTGAAGGCACACTGGTTGGGAAACCCTGACCTATTTATTGGGGTTGAATGTGTATACTTAACTGCAAGACAGTGTTTCCCAACAAGGGTGCCTCCAGCTGTTGCTGAACTATAACCTCCAGCATGCCCGGACAGCTGTTGGCTGTCCGGACATGCTGGGAATTGAAGTTTTTCAACAGCTGGAGGCATCCTGGTTGGAAAACCCTGCACTATGTATTGGGGTCCACTCTACATCCTCATCTGTCCTAGCGGTATATATACACACACACAAAGAACTGATTATGTGATTGGGAAACTCTGCACTATGTATTGGGGTTGGATGTGTATACTTACTGTAAAACAGTATTTCCAAACCAGGGTGCCTCCAGCTGTTGCAAAACAACAACTCCCAGCATGCCCCGACAGCCGTTGGCTGTCTGGGCATGCTGTGAGTTGTAGTTTTGCAACAGCTGAAGGCACCCAGGTTGGAAAACTCTGAACTATGTATTGGGGTTGGATGTATATACTTACTGTAAGACAGTGTTTCCTAACCAGTGTGCCTCCAGCTGTAGCAAAACTACAATTTCCAGCATGCCCAGACAACCAAAGGCTTTTTTGCAACAGCTGGAGGCACACTGGTTGGGAAACCCTGAACTATGTATTAGGGTTGAATGTGTATACTTAAAGGGGTTATCCAGGAAAAAACTTTTATATATATCAACTGGCCCCAGAAAGTTAAACAGATTTGTAAATTACTTCTATTAAACAATCTTAATCCTTTCAGTACTTATGAGCTTCTAAAGTTAAGGTTGTTCTTTTCTGTCTAAGTGCTCTCTGATGACACGTGTCTCGGGAACCGCCCAGTTTAGAAGAGCTTTGCTATGGGGAATTTGCTTCTAAATCGGGCGGTTCCCAAGACACGTGTCATCAGAGAGCACTTAGACAGAAAAGAACAACCTTAACTTTAGAAGCTCATAAGTACTGAAAGGATTAAACATTTTTTTATAGAAGTACTTTACAAATCTGTTTAAGTTTCTGGAGCCAATTGAGATATATATATATATATATATAGATATATATATATATATATATATATATATATATATCTAAGTTTTTTCCTGGATAACCCCTTTAACTGCAAGACAGTGTTTCCCAACAAGGGTGCCTCCAGCTGTTGCTGAACTACAACTTCCAGCATGCCTGGACAGCCAACGGCAGTCCGGGCATGCTGGGAGTTGTAGTTTTGCAACAGCTGGAGGCAAGCTGCTTGGGAAACACCGCTCTATGTATTGGGGTCCACTCGGCAGCCTCATTTGACCTAGCGGCACATATATATATATATACACACACACACAAAGAACTCAACATCCACAGGAAAGCTGGAGGAGCCAGGGATACGGCCAGGATCCTACCCCTGACTAAGCTGCTTACGTGAGGTAATTAAACAGAATATAAGGAAACTTTTCCAACTTTTTTTTTCTTTTCTTCTCCCTTCGAGCCAGAACATGATTTTCTCCGCTCATAAAATATGCCTGGATTGTAGCCGGGAACAATGGGGATCCAGAGAACGTGTTTACTATGATGTCGCACCACAGAAAAAAAAACGTGCACGTTCTGTTACCTTTCACACACTTAAACACCAGCTCGGCTCTCTTCAGGCACCATGGTATAGTCATTTCCTAAAGAGACAGAAAGAAATGCCGTCAGGAAGCCCTCAGTGTTATCAGTAGGTGACAAGGCGGCGTGTGCGTACGTGTGGTTGTGCAAGTGATTTACAGAACAGACCCCCCCCGATCCCAGCGCGGGGTGACGTGTATGCCGCAGGGCAGTCAATACATAGGCCAGACACAACTGCGCGCAATTTTACTTATCACAGTTGCGATATCACAAAATAGAAAAAAAACTACCGACATATAAGGCAAAACGTATAACACAGCAATTTTGCAACAGTTTGGGGGGGGGGGGGGGGGTTTGATTTACGCTTTATGGTAAAACTGACATGTTCTCTTTATTCTGTGGGTCAATACGATTAAAACGATACCCATGTGTACATGCTTCTCTATTATTGTACTGCTTAAAAATGTTTAAAATTGCTCTTTTCCGATTTTTCCGTATACAGGGCTGTTCGAGGGTTAATTTTTTTTGCGCCGTGATCTGTAGTATTTTTTTGGTTCACTTTTTTGTTTTTGAGCGCTTTTTATTTTTTCTGCCTAATGTCAGATGAAAAAAAATTATTAAAAAGGGGTACTCCGCTCCTAGACATCTTATCCCCTATCCTAGCAGCTTCCGGGAACCGCTGGAGGTCCTCAGGCTGAGTCCATCTCGACCACGAGGACGGAGCATAGTGACGTCACGGCTCCGCCCCCTTAATGCAAGTCTATTGGAGGGGTCACGCCCCCTCCCATAGGCTAGCATTGAGGGGGCGGAGCGTGATGTCACATGGGGCGGAGCCGTGATGTCACTATGCTCCGTCCCCGTGATCGTCAGTAATCAGACCCGGAGTGAACACGCTCCGGGACAGATTCCAACGGGGTGTGGCATGGAAGATCACGGGGGTCCCCAGCGGCGGGACCCCCGCGATCAGGCATCTTATCCCCTATCCTTTGGATAGGGGATAAGATGTCTTAGCGCCAGAGTATCCCTTTAAAATGCAATCAAAAAGTCCAATGAAAAAACAAACAAAAAATCTACGGATCACGGTGCAAAAAATATGGTATTTTTTAGCGTTCACGCCATTCACCGTGTGGCATAATAAACATTATTTTAATCAATCTGACATTTACACACACACAGCGATACCAGTTAACCACTGTTTTTTAATTTTATTTTCATGACTTTTTTTTTTTTTATAATTTTATTTACATTACATTTTTTTAAATATATTTTTTAAAACATATTTTTACTTTTATATATTTATTTTACACGTTTTAAAGGGGTACTCCGCTGCTCAGCGTTTAGAACAAACTGTTCCGAATGCTGGAGCCGCCGCCAGTAGCTCATAATGTCACAGCCCCACCCCCTCACTGCATCACGCCCCGCCCCCTCAATGCAAGTCTATGGGGGGGGGGGGGCGTGACAGCCGTCACGCCCCCTCCCATAGACTTGCATTGAGGGGGTGGGGCGTGACAGCATGAGGGGGCGGGGCTATGACATCACAAGCTCTCGGTGCTGGCTCCAGCGTTCGGAACAGTTTGTTCCAAACGCTGAGCAGCGGAGTACCCCTTTAAGCCCCCATAAGGGACTATTAATAGAAATCATTAGATTGCTATGTCCTGTTCCGTACTATAACATAGTACTGATTAGTACATTCAGCAATCTTCATGTAATGCCTGGATCTCCAGTCTGTATAAGAAGTTTGGCCATCCTGCACACTGGAGGGAAGTGAAGAGCGTCCATTTGTACTCATTGGACCCCCACGATTGCACTGCGGGGTGCAATTAGCCCACCCGAACTTCCGCCTTCACTATAGATGCCGTGATCGGCATTGATCACAGCATTTCTAGGGTTAATGGCGGATATGAGCGTGATCGCTGATGTCCGCCATTATGGGTGAGGCCCCGGCTGTTGATAGCAGCCGGAGATCACCTGCTTTGCAGCACCACTGCTGTCTGCAGGTTGTGTGTAGTTTAAAGTGTAGTGCAACTCAGTCCCATTTACTTTAAAGGGGTACTCCGGGGAAAAACCTAATTTTTTTTAATCAACTAGTGCCAAAAAGTTAAACAGATTTGTAAAAAACATTTTTAATCCTTCCAGTACTTATCAGCTGCTGTATACTACAGAGGAAGTTGTGTAGTTCTTTTCAGTCTGATCACAGTGCTCTCTGCTGCCACCCTTGTCCGTGTCAGGAACTGTCCAGAGCAGGATAGGTTTGCTATGGGGATTTGCTTCTACTCTGGACAGTTCCTGACATGGACAGAGATGGCAGCAGAGAGCACTGTGGTTAGACCGAAAAAAACTACACAACTTCCTCTGGAGCATCCAGCAGCTAAAAAGTACTGGAAGGATTAAGATTTTTGAATAGAAGTATTTTACAAATCTGTTTAACTTTCTGGCACCAGTTGATTTAAAAAAATAATAATTGTTTTCCACCGGAGTACCCCTTTAATGGAGATGAGTTGCAATACTACTTTTTTTTCTGATTACACCATGTAAGAATCGGTGATTCTAAATATGTTAATTTTATAACATTTTTTTTTACAAAATCTTAATCCTTCCAGTACTTATCGGTGGCTGTATGCTCCACAGGAAGTGCTTTTCTTTTTGAATTTCCTTTCAGTCTGACCACAGTGCTCTCTGCTGACACCTCTGTCCATTTTAGGGACTGTCCAGAGTAGGAGAAAATCCCCATAAAAAACCTATCCTGCTCTAGACAGTTCCTAAAATGGACAGAGGAGTCAGCAGAGAGCACTGTGGTCAGACAGAAAGGAAATTCAAAAAAGAAAAGAACTTTCTGTGGAGCATATAGCAGCTGATAAGTACTGGAAGGATTACGATTTTTAAATTGAAGTGAATCTATTACAAATTTGTTCAACTTTCTGGCACAGGTTGATTTAAAAAAAAAATTCCAGAGGAGTACCCCTTTAAGGCCCAATCGCTTACTTCCCCATTGGTAGAGTAAGGTTATGTCAACATGGTAGAATTTCCGAGCACAATCCGATGGGAAAAATTTTGCTCGGAAATTCCACTGCAGCAGAGTCCCATTGTTTTGAATGGGATTCTTCTGCTCCGTGCACACGGCAGGAAACATCCGCCGCGGAAATTTAGTTTCCGACATGTCAACTCTTTCTGGAGAATCCGTTTGGAAATGCATTGCCGTCTATGGAGACGGCGCATTTCCCAGCGGTGTATGGCAGTGTTTCCAAACCAGGGTGCCTCCAGCTGTTGCAAAACTACAACTCCCAGCATGCCCGGACAGCTTTTGGCTGTCCGGGCATGCTGAGAGATGTAGTTTTGCAACAGCTGGAGGCACCCTGGTTCTGAAACACTGCCACTAGAAGAGTTTGGCAGCAGATTTCTTTATAATCCTTATTGCAAACACATGTACGCTCGGCTCAGTGGAGCATGCATGTGTATGGAGAGGATCTATGACATGCTGAATAGTAAATATGTTGAGTTTGGGTAAGACAACCCCCTTTAAGAAAAATAGACATAGTCACTTATGGCATTTTAACCTGGAACCTCCATATTGGTGACAGCTTTACAAAAATCTCTGAATGTAAAAAAAAAAAAAAAAAAAATTAAAAAAGTGGCTATATCTTTAAAAGCCGATGCAGGAGAAATGACTGCTTAGAGAAGGCCTGGAGACCCATAATTCTGGGAGCGATATTTTGCAGAAGCCGGGTATCATCCTATATTATCTGCCTACACGGAACACATTTCATGCTGTCAACAGTGGCGTAGGCGTCTGACAGTGGTTTCAGCCCTGTGTTTTGGATAATGATCACAACCCATCTCCTAAAAAACTAAAAAGAACAGTCCTTTTTATTCTTCTCATCCATACCACGCTGGTATGATGACCATGTCATCGGTCAAGGTGAGTAAGTTCATTTAAAGGGTCCCTGTCACCAGGACAGACCAGTGGTGCTTACATGGGGGTGACCCGATGGGTCTGGAGCATTCCTCACACCTAGGGGGATGCAACAGCTGGAGGCACCCTGGTTGGGAAATACTGCTCTAGCGGATGCCCTTGGTTGGTACGTTCGTATAGGTAGGTAGTCAGCACATGGTGGTGAACACGGAGATAGGTACATGTAGGTAAGTCAAGGGCCCTGCATTCGCCAAGCTCTGTTACAAACATTGTTTACTGTGACAGCTGAAGAAGGCAAGGTGTTTGCCGAAACACGTTGAGTAGACCCTTATAATGTTAAACTTGGATAAACAATGTTTCCAGCGGAACTTGGTTGGTGCTGGTACCTTGGACTTATCTACCTGTACCTACCTCAATGTGCACCGCTGACTACCTATCTAAATAAATGTACCAACCAAGGGCAGCTGAGGAAGGCAAGGTCTTTGCTGAAACCCATTGTGTAGACCCTTATATGTGGAGCTTTGATAAACAATGTTTCTTGTAGATCTCTGTTAGTACTGGGACCTTGACTTATATCCATGTGCACCACCTTCTACGGAGTGCTGACTACCTACTTATACGAATGTAACAAGCAGGGGCAGCTGAGGAAGGCAAGTTGTTTGCCGAAAGCCGTTGTGTAAACCCTTATATGTAAAGCTTCAATACACAACATTTCTAGCAGAACTCTGTTAGTACTGGGACCTTGACTTATCTACATCTAGCTATCTACACATGCACCACCTCCTACGCATTGCTGACTACCTATATATAGGAATGTACCAACCAGGGAAAGCTGAGGAAGGCAAGTTGTTTGCCGAAATCCGTCCTGTACACCCTTATATGGAAAGCTTCAATAAACAAAGTTTCTAGCAGAACTTGGCTAGTGCTGGGACCTTGACTTATCTAAATGTACGTACCCCCATTTGCACCACCGCATACGCCTAATGTACCAACCATGGGCAGCTGAGGAACGCAATATGTTCGACGAAACCAGTCATATAGACCTCTATATGTGTTTTCCTATAATTTACATTGTGACCGTCCAGCATTTAATTCATGTATTTAAAATCCCACCTAATAAATTCTAATTACCTGCTCCACCCTTTTTCTGCTTGCTTAAAATTCATATCAACATGTGACCTCAAAATCAACAGTGAATGTGATAGGTCACGACTGTTACTGAGCTCTTATACAATCACACACACACCTAAGACTCTTTTACAGCCCAAACAGTAATTACTGAAACAATAAAAATTAATAGGTTAAAAATTAATAATTTAATCAAATTATGACAAAAAATTCGAAATTATTTTGACCGATTCTCCTTATAGGGGAAGTTTTATATATTAATTTAATTTTTATTACTTTGATACTAGGTCTACAGAAAGAAAACCATTTATTGTTCTTTAAAGGGGTACTCCGCACCTAGACATCTTATCCCCTATCCAAAGGATAGGGGATAAGATGTCAGATTGCCACGGTGCCGCTGCTGGGGAGCCCCGGGATCCCCACTGCGGCACCCCGCTATTATTACAACACAGAGCGAGTTCGCTCTGTGCGTAATGACGGGCGATACAGGGGACGGAGCAGCGTGACGTCATGGCTCCGCCCCTCGTGACATCACGGCCCGTCCCCTTAATGCAACCCTATGGCAGGGGGCGTGACGACCGCCAAGCCCCCTCCCATAGACTTGTATTGAAAGGGGCGGGCCGTGACGTCAGGAGGGGCAGGGCCATGACGTAACGATGCTCCGGCCCCTGTATCGCCCGTCATTACGTGCAGAGCGAACTCTCTCTGTGCTTTAATGATAGCGCGGTGCTGCATCGGGGATCCCGGGGATCCCCAGCAGTGGGACGGCGGCGATCTGACATCTTATCCCCTATCCTTTGTATAGGGGATAAGATGTCTAGGGGCGGAGTACGTATTATATATGTATTATAATATTTTTTTTTTTTATAATTCATTTTTTTTATTTAAGTATAAGCATACAACAAAACCATACACAGTGGGAATAACAAAATAACAATATTAATGATTATTAATTATTATTATTTTAATTAGTTTTAAAAATGTTGCTGCTCTAATGAGAAGGACATGACCCTTCTTATACTGTCCAAACCTATTCAGCAAAGCTGACAAAATAAAAACATATGCTGTATCTTTAACAGTGTGTGAAATGGACTGGTGGTCAACATGCATGCTCCATTGCTTTTCATGCTCTATGGGACTGATAAGAGATTGTAGAGTATGTCTCTCCGCTATCTTTGGTAGTTCCATAGAATTTCCATGGACCACAGATCAGATATACACTCAGGGACCCCTGTTCTTATGATCGCGGAGGTCAGAAAGGTACCAGCATGAAGGTCCTGGCTGCTACGGAATAGAATGAGGGTCAACATGCACTATCCCTCACTTTTCAAACAGTGTCAGTCGAGACCCTCATTCTTGTGATCGGTGGGGGTCTTAGAGGTCGGACCTCGACTATTTAGACACTGATTACCTATCCTGTGTATAAACCCCTCTAGGTTTAGCTCATGGTAATAATAAGTACTGTGGTTGGTGTTCCTCTTCTGATGCCGCCACCGCTCCTCATGAGCTTTTATGGCTGTGTAGCAGCGTTTTACTGTCTTGATTTAGGCAAAATCTTCTTATAATACATGGGGTGATGTGCCGCATCAACCTTAGATCTCCCTTGTCATGGAATCTGTCATCTCTGCCACTCAGGTTCCCAAAGAGTTGAGAGATAGGACATCCCTCCAATGTAGATGGTTAGCTGATATGGTGTTCCTCTTATAATTCTAAAAAGTGCCCCCTCTAGGAAAACCTTTATAGCCAATGTCTCAGTGGTTAGTGTAAAGGTAACACCTGGCCAGGCCTTGCATGTTGTGCTCTGGTCAGTTGGAAGTTACAGGCCCGGGCCAATCAGCAGCTGTGGAGGAGTATTTGATTCCTCCTCCTCAGCCTACTAATGGCCGTGCTCTTGAGTTCAGACTTGTGGCTTTGATTAAAGGGGTACTCCGCCCCAAGACATCTTATCCCCTATCCAAAGGATAGGGGATAAGATGTCAGATCGCGGGGGTCCCGCTGCTGGGGACCCCCAGGATCTCGGCTGCATCACCCACCTGTACGGCTTCCGACAACGCTGGAGGCTCCGGATCCCGTCCATAATGGCGGAAGAGCGTGACATCACGACTCCGCCCCGTGTGACGTCACACCCTGCCCCCTCAATGCAAGTCTATGGGAGGGGGGATGATGGACCTCACATAGACTTGCATTGAGAGGGCGGGGCGTGACGTCACACGGGGCGGTGCTGCAACCGAGATCCCGGGGGTCCCCAGCAGCGGGACCCCGGCGATCTGACTTCTTATCCACTATCCTTTGGATAGGGGATAAGGTCTAGGGGCAGAGTACCCCTTTAAGCCATGGCTTTGTAATTTTGACCCATTTGTTTAGCTTAGTCCTGTTATCTTGTGATATCTGTGAAGAATCCTGTCTTGTACTCTGATCTGTTTGTGTTTTGTAAGGTATGGGTCTTGATCCACTGCTTCTCTTACTTTTCCCCTATACCTAATGTTGTTTCTGTATCTAGTCTGTGTAATTTAGAACCTGTGTATCCTGATCAGTATAGAATCCTGACTCGTATTTCGATCTGTTTGTGTTTTGTACTCCGCCATGGTATGGGTCTTGATCAATTGCTTCTCTTGCTTTGCCCCTATACCTGGTGTTGTTTCTGTGTCTAGTCTTGGTAATCCAGAACCTGTATATCCTGATCTATACAGAATCCTGACTTATATTTTGATCTGTTTGTTGTTTGTATTCTACTCTGTTACGGTATGGGTCTTGATCCATTGCTTCTCTTGCTTTGATTATTTACCTGGTGTTGTTTCTGTGTCTAGTCTGTGTATCTAGTACAAAGTTATCCTTATTTGTAGAGAACCTGACTACATTCAAGAGCTTAGGTTGACCATGCTCAATTTTAATGGCCTCTACCGAGCATCTTTACTTCCTTCTAGCTTACAAGTAAACCTATGTTGACCCAGACAACATTAAAATAGGATTTTCTCAACATCTCTAGGTTAATGTTCCGACCATTTGGATGTTGCACATTAGACAGGGAGCTGGAGGTCAGTTCCGAACCCTACCATTAAATGGAGATAAACCATTGGGACACCCTGGTCCAGGTCATGGAGTTTCTTTCTCTGCCTGCGTACAGGCTACGTGCATGTTCACCTCCTACACATCCTTCCTTTACGAAACACTTTGGTTTCCCCATCTGGCATCTTCAGACGCTCGTGTCTGTTCCTGCTTGGACTTTTGCAGGGAACAACTGATTTCAGTTGCGGTGTCAGTGGTCAAGTCGAAGAGGGGGGGTGTGGTGGGGGGGCAATAAATCAAACAGCTCGATTCCATATGTTTCTAGGAACACTGCCGCTCACTTTGCGACACCCTCAAATAGACGGTTTCTCTGCCTGCGTGGTGTAAAATATCAAGTTTGGCCACAAAAGAACCATCGAGAGTCAACAATTAAGGAATCAATTATCACCCTATTACAAGTCAATTATAAGGGGAGAATTTACCAAAAATAAGTCGGGTTTCCTCCATTCTTCATTAAGTGCAAAGGTTTTTCTGTTGGCGTCAGGCAATTACCGTACAGATGTCGCCCACAATGTCATTGTGGAGAGTACTGAGCAATAAATAAATGAGTGCTACCAGATAATTGAGAACATACAATTAGCCTTGAAACAGTGTTTCCCAACCAGGGTGCCTCCAGCTGTTGTAAAACTACAACCTCCAGCATGCCCGGACAGCCGAAGGCTGTCCGGGCATGCTGGGAGTTGTAGTTTTGCAACAGCTGGAGGCACCCTGGTTGGAAATCAATGCCTTAGCAGATGCTCTCGGTTGGTATGTTCGTATAGATAGGTTGTAATCAGCACATGGAGGTAGGTACATGTAGATAAGTCAAGGTCCCAGGACTCACCAAGTTCTGCTAGAAACATTGTTCATACATTGTTTGCATATAAGGGTATACAAGACTTGTTTCTGCAAACACCTTGCTTTCCTCAGCTGTCTGACAGCTGAAGAAGGCAAAGTGTTTGCCGAAACCAGTTGGGTAGACCTTTATATGTAAAGTTTTAATAGCAGAACTTGGCGAGTGCTGGGATCTTGACTTGGTTGGTCCAAGTCTGCCGAAATCCCTTTCATCGCTCTGTCCTGATCAAGCATAATAGGAGCCCACATGTCTGACAGGCTGAGGAAGGCAAGATGTTTGCCGAAACCCGTTGTGTAGACCATTCTATGTGAAGCTTCAATAGCATAACTTGGCGAGTGCTGCGATCTTTACTTTTCTACTTGGTTGGTCCGTGTCTGCTGAAGTCTTACATCCCTTTGCCCCAATCAAGTATATGAGGAGGCAACATGGAGGAATACTACCGAACAATGCTGGAAAACGGGTGCAAGCAGCTAATTGATAACATACAATCCATCAAGTCAGATCCCAGGAGAAATTTTTACTAAATCTATCCTTAGAACAGTGTTTCCAAACCAGGGTGCCTCAGCTTGAAGAACTACAACTCCCAGTGTATATAAATATATACATATAAATATAATATATATAAATAAATATTAGATACACACACAAATAAATATATATATTAGGGCTGCATGATATGGGGAAAATGTGCGATTGTGATTTTGGGCCTAAATATTATGATTTCGATATGTGATGCGATAGAATAATAAAAAATTGTGAAATCCCCCCCATTTCATGTCCAATCACCTCCATTTCACATCTACCTACCCATTTTATGCACACCGCCCATTTCACATCCCCCCTTGTCACATTCTCCCCCCCCCGTCACATTCTCCTCCCCGTCACACCCCCCCTTGTCACATTCTCCTCCCCCGTCACCTCCCCCCTTGTCACATCCCCCCCCTTGTCACATTCCCCCCCTTGTCACATTCTCCTCTCCCTTGTCACATTCTCCCCCGTCACCCCCCCTGTCACATCCCCCCCCATGTCACATCCTCCCCTTGTCACCTCCCCCCTTGTCACCTCCCCCCTTTGTCACATTCCCCCCCTTGTCACATTCCCCCCCCTCTTGTCACATTCTCCTCGCCTACGTCACACATCACACCCCCCTGTCACATTCTCCTCCCCCTTGTCACATTCTCCTCCCCCTTGTCACATTCCCCCACTTGTCACACTCTCCTCACCCTTCTCATTCTCCTCCCCCATGTCACATTCTCCTCCCCCGTGTCACATTCTCCTCCCCCTTGTCACATTCTCCTCCCCCTTGTCACATTCTCCTCCCCCTTGTCACATTCTCCTTCCCCTTGTCACATTCTCCTTCCCCTTGTCACATTCTCCTTCCCCTTGTCACATTCTCCTTCCCCTTGTCACATTCTCCTTCCCCTTGTCACATTCCCCTCCCCCTTGTCACATTCTCCTCCCCCTTGTCACATTCTCCTTCCCCTTGTCACATTCTCCTTCCCCTTGTCACATTCTCCTTCCCCTTGTCACATTCTCCTTCCCCTTGTCACATTCTCCTTCCCCTTGTCACATTCTCCTTCCCCTTGTCACATTCCCCCCACCTTGTCACATTCCCTCCACCTTGTCACATTTCCCCCCCGTCACATTCTCCCCCCTCCCCTCCCCTCCTGTCACATTCTTGTACTGCAGCAATACACTGGGTTTCCTGGGAAACCTAGTGTATTGCTGCAGTACAAGACCTTTCGCCATCAGCCAATCACTGGCTTGACATGTGACACCACTGCGGCCAGTGACTGGCTGAAAAGGGAAAGGTCCTACTGCCTGTACCAAGAAGAAACTCCGGAGCACACGTAGACGAATCTGCAGGGACCGGGACATGTGAGCAGAAGGTTTTTTTATTTTTCTCCCTGTGCCCTTAGCTCAGTATTTTTCTAGCAGGGGACCTCCAGCTGTTGTGAAACTACTACTCCCAGCATGCCTGGACAGCCTTTGCTGGTTCCGGCATGCTAAGAGTTGTAGTTTTGCAACAACTGGAGACACCTAGTTGGGAAACACTGACTTTTAGTATTTAAATTAGTTTTTACCTGCTCTGGCCGGCCCGCTGCCACAGGAGCCAGCCCGAGCAGATAAACGCATGTTTTCCCGGGGGGCCGTATCGCTATATCGCAAATATATACACATATACAAGCATGAGCACTATATGTGCAGATTTTAGGGGTACATTTGGTAGTGAAGGGTCTTCAGAGTACTAAGCCAATGGCTGTCTGGGCATGTTGGGAGTTGTAGAATTGCAACAGCTGGAGGCCCAATGGTTGGGAACCACTGTTTTACAGTAAGTATACACATCCTTACCTCTGACATTTCATGGACGAGGAGCAGAGGGATATTGATAGTAGTGACATCGTGGGTACAGCACACCTTCAGGATGTTCCTCAAGCCCATAATTGCCGGATCGCGGGCAGTGATGTTGCCGCTTCTTACGTTGTCGTCCACGCAGAGGTGAAAAACCACATGGGTCTCAGACAGGTTTGAGTGCCGCGTCACATAAAATTCCCCTGGAAGAGACAAAGCAGGATTAAAAATGGCTCAGTGACAACCACTAAGGTATCTACAGGAAGCTGCGTCATGTCATCGGATGATGTAGTGCTCGTTCTACGTATATAAATAGATTCGATGTTTTGCTGCTGTGGCTTTGAGAAAAAAGAAAAAAAATTATGAAAATACTACTTTTCCAAAATTATAACAAATCGCTAACACGCAGCCCAACCAATGTTCCTGCTGTGCACTGACCTGCAGCCGCCCGTATTAACTTAAAAGGGTACTCCGTCCTTAGACATCTTAAGATGTCTGGTCGCGGGGGGTCCAGCCGGCTGGCTGTGGTCGTGAAATCACGCCATGCCCCCTGCATTCATGTGTATGGGAGGGGTGTGACGTCATGACCACGGCTGCCCGAACCCAGCGTTCAGGACATCAATGCCGGTCGGGAGATCGCGAGGAGACCCCATGCGATCAGACATCTTATCCCCTATCCAAAGGCGGAGTAGCCCTTTCTATAGATCTCTGCTGTGGTTCCTTGCAAAAATCTTAATCCTTCCAGTACTTATCAGCTGCTGTATACTACAGAGGAAGTTGTGTTCTTTCCAGTCTGACTACAGTGCTCTCTGCTGCCACCACTGTCTAGATCAGGAACTGTCAAGTCCCCAATAGCAAACCTCTCCTGCTCTGGACAGTTCACAACATGGACAGATTTGTCAGCTGAGAGCACAGTGGTCAGACTGGAAAGAACTACACAACTTCCTGTGGAGCATACAGCAGCAGATAAGTACTGGAAGGATTAAGAATTTTAAATAGAAGTAATTTACAAATCTGTATAACTTTCTGGCACCAGTTGACTTGAAAACATTTATTCCCTCCAGAGTACCCCTGTAATAGAATTTTACAATATTTACTTGCTGTATATTTATTGACTGTTATCTTTTGTATTAGGATAAGGATGTATTAGGATATTAGGATAATATTCTGTCTGGACGCTACGCCGTAAACCTGATGATCCCTATTCTAATCAATGGGGGGCTGTTGGGTGCCCCTGGTGTCTGGCATTCAATGAATCCAACACTGGTGTAATTTCTGTTTTTCTGCTCCAATGATGGCGCAGAACAATAAAAATACATGTAAACAACCTTAAAGGGGTACTCCAGTGGAAAGCTTTTTTTTTTTTAATTAACTGGTGCCAGAAAGTTAAACAGATTTGTAATTTACTTCTATTAAACAATCTTAATCCTTCCAGTACTTATTAGCGGCTGTATATTACAGAGAAAATTCTTTTCTTTTTGGATTTCTTTTCTGTCACGACCACAGTGCTCTCTGCCGACACCTCTGTCTATGCCAGGAACTGTCCAGAGCAGGAGAAAATCCCCATAGCAAACATATGCTGCTCTTGACAGTTCCTAAAATGGACAGAGATGTCAGCAGAGAGCACTGTGGTCAGACAGAAAAGAAATCCAAAAAGAAAAGAATTTCCTCTGTAGTATACATTCGCTAATAAGTACTAGAAGGATTAAGATTTTTTTAATAGAAGTGATTTACAAATCTGTTAAACTTTCTGGCACCAGTTGATTTAAAAAAAATAAATAAAAATAAAGTTTTCCACCGAAGTACCCCTTTAATAAGCTTTGTCTTAGTTTTTTTGTTTTTTACAAAATGACCTTGGCCTTGCTCAATTTTTTCCATAAGGACAACTATTCCCAGGGGAAGGTCAGGATATAACAGACTGGGAATTTAGTATTAACCAGGATTAGAAAAACAGAGCTACTTTCTTTAAAAACAGCGCCACGCCTGTCCTCTGGTTGTGAGTGGTATTACAACTCGGCTCCATTTACTTTAATGGAACTGAGCTGCAATATCTCACACAATGCGAGGACAGGAGTGGCTCGGTTTCTTGAAGAAAGCAAATATGTATTTCACCTGTCCTCAGGTTGTGTGTGGTATTAAAACCCTGCTCCATTCACTTTAAAGGGGTACTCCACTGGAAAACTTTTTTTTTTTTTTAAATCAACTGGTGCCAGAAAGTTAAACAGATTTGTAAATTACTTCTATTAAAAAAATCTTTATCCTTCCAGTACTTATCATCTGCTGTATACTGCAGAGGAAGTTCTTTTCTATTTGAATTTCCTTTCTGTCTGATCACAGTGCTCTCTGCTGACACCTCTGTCCATTTCAAGAACTGTCCAGAGTAGGAGCAAATCCCCATAGAAAACATATGCTGCTCTGGACAGTTCCTAAAATGGACAGAGGTGTCAGCAGAGAGCACTGTGGTCAGGCAGAAAGGAAATTTAAAAAGAAAAGAACTTACTGTGGATCATAACAGCAGCTGATAAGTACTGGAAGGATTAAGATTTTTTAATAGAAGTAATTTACAAATCTGCTTAACTTTCTGGCCCCAGTTGATTAAATTTTTTTTTTCCCAGTGGAGTACCCCTTAATGGTATTAAGCTGCAATACCACAAGCAAACTGAGGACAAGAGTGGCGCTGTTTCTTGAAGAAAGCAGTTATGTTTTTCACCTTTCCTCGGGTTGTGTGTAATATTACAACTCTGCTCCATTCACTTTAAGGGAATGAAGCTGCGATACCACATACAAACTGAGGAAAAGAGTGGCGTTGTGGCAGTATTTCCCAACCAGTGTGCCTCCAGCTGTTGCAAAACTACAACTCCCAGCATGCTGGGAGTTGTAGTTTTGCAACAGCTGGAGGCACACTGGTTGGGAGACACTGTTTAATACCCTGTTCACACCATTTTAATGGTCTCTTTGCCGGTGTAAAATTGGTACTGACCTGGTAGTAAATTCGACTGGTTGCGTTCTGCATTTTTCACCTTGTCGCCGCGCCCTTCGCTCCCATTAGTCGCTTCTGATCGTAAAACAAACAAACAAAAAAAAACATAAATAAATAGTATAAAGTTAAATATGGGGAAATATTTTTGACGTTTTGGATACACAAAACATCCAAATACAAGCGAAACGTGGTATAATGAAAATGGTCAAGTAAAGGCGGCCATACACATAAGAGCATGGGGGGTGTCCAACTCTTTTCCAGGATTAGAAAGACATTGCTGCTTTCTTACAGAAACAGCCCCACTTTTTTCTTCAGTATTTGCATGGTATTGCAGCCCAGTTCTACTGAAATGAATAGAACCTTGTTGTCCTACAACACGTGACCTGAGGACAGAGGTAGCGCTGTGTTTGGAACAAAGCCGCTATAAATTTCTAATCGATAATTTAGATGAAATGGGGTTAAAAAAAAAAAAAAAAGGCATGCTGGATTACAATGCCCAATTCTGTTGTTGTCGTCAAGTAAGTCAGGGCCAGTGCTGCCTGTCTGCAACATTGCTGCCTGTCAGCAACATATCCTGTAGCGTTACACTAGTGCTACAGTCCTTTTATTTTATGATCTGCAGAGGTCCCAAAGGTTGGTCCTTCTCTGGTCATCAAATGTTCCCATGTGAGATGGGAATACCCCTGTCTAAATTATACGGTACCCCAAAAAGCTGACAGTTGTTGGATTATCGGATATTACAGATTACTGAATGAAAAATTATATTAAAGTTACCTTAAAATTCCTAAATTTGGCGAAACAAAGTGGCCAACAGCTACTCATCTTAAACTCCCCCCCCCCCACATACACATGCATGCTCAACTCAGCTGAGCGCTCATGTGTCTGCAATGGTGATAAAAGAGAAATCTGAAGCCAGACTCGTCTAGAGTAGTTTATCTCTAGATTAGTGTTTCCCAACCAGGGTGCCTCCAGCTGTTGCAAAACTACAACTCCCAGCATGTCCGGACAGCCTTCGGCTTTCCGGGCATGCTGGGAGTTGTAGTTTTGCTACAGCTGGAGGCACCCTAGTTGGGAAACACTGCCCTAGGAAAAGCAAAGGTGGGAGTTGAGCTCCAATACACATAAGATAATGGGTGGGTTCGGTCGACATTAACCAAAATAAAAAGCATTGTGCTGTTCTAGGTCATCCATGCCTGAATTAGCCCGACCGTTCCTCTGTTGTTCCTCCTGAAAACATATAGCTGGATGTTACCATTTCCCTTGTCGAAAGGCCTGTGCCCTTGACACTGCTGAATCAGTGCTTTGTAGGGATGTCCCCTGTTGAAAATGGGAACTGTCGCTCCCTGCAGCTGTCAATTTAGTCACACGTTTCCAGGAGGAGTTACAGAGGAACGACACAATGCAGAGCTCTAAAATAAAATAGTTATGCATAAACAAAGGGGAACAGAAGAGGGGCGCTCTGTGAGCCAAGCCAGGTAACGTGCAGGTTAGGTAGCGCACTAGTCTATGTTGGTTACGCTCCGACCACAACTTATCGAGAAGAGCCCGAGTCAGTGTTTCTCAACCCTGTCCAGGCATGCTGGGAGTTGTAGTTGTGCAACAGCTGGATGCAGCCTAGCTGGGAATCACTGGCATAAGGTATCAAAATTCACCAGCATGTGGAATACTCTCGGAAGTTCACTGCCATCTATGGAGACTGCGCATCTCCGAAAGGTCCTAGCGACGGCTTGTTCTGACGGCGCCCGCTACAGGCCGAATCTGCGCCCGCGCTGAGATTCCGTAGTGTAAATAAGCCCTTACAGGCCTTAAATAGGAGTACTAAATTCAAACAACCCATCACAGGCATATAAAATAATAAAGCGCATTTTGGGGGAACAACTATAATCTTCATTAGGTTGGACCTGATGAAGATTACAGTTGTTCCCCGAAACACGCTGTCCTATCTGTTCCCAATATTATTTTCTGTGCCTGTGACGGTTCTTCCTCAGCTGGTCTTTGAATATTGGTTAAAAAGAAGTTGCACCTACAAGTATTTACTGAAACGGACATATGGGCGCGCTGACAGCTCCTCTTTAAAATAAGCGGTATCGTTTGCCCCAGTGACTGTCATCGCGGCCTGAGATCGCCATGTCCATTTTAAATGCGGCCAACGCTCTAAACACATGACCCACCCCCTGTCCTGGGGGGGGGGGGGGGGGCGGGAATTCCCCTGAATCGACAAACGCGTGTAATGTGGATTTACGGAAACGCAATCTCACTAAAAATGACTTCATCCCCCCACCCCTCCCCTCCTTAGAGGTGCTGCTCACATCTGTCTTCGGATCAGAGGAGTACATGGCACACCGTCACTGACATGCGCCAAAAACGGATCATCGGATGTGCAAAAAAGCTCCCCTGACGCCCTAGAAGAGGATCAGACCGATAGAGTTACTCGCCGGGATGTATTTTGGCAGCCGCCACGCGCTCTCTATAACCCTTAATGGGTGCACGGAGCACTCTTAGGGTCCATTTGGAAGAATTGTATTTTTGAGTAGTGGGGTTAGGTTACGTTTCGCCAGCTCGGCTTATCCCTGAGGTATGGGGCGGGTGAGGAGGTTGCAGCAGGACATGAGCTAAAGGAGGACAAGCATAAAAAATCAACCATCTCTGCTATGTGAACCCTGCCCACCGCGGACGCATGCAGATGGATTACCAACAATATATCAAGGCAAACTATCTCCTTAAAGTGAACCAGTTGCAACCAGAGGGCCTCCAGCTGTTGCAAAACTACAACTCCCAGCATGCCCGGACAGCCTTCGGCTGTCCGGGCATGCTGGGAGTTGTAGTTTTGCAACTTCTGGAGGCAGGCTGATGGAGAAACACAGAATCTTATAGCATTAAAAGCGTCCAGGCATGCTGGGAGTTGTAGTTTTGCAACAGCTGGAGGCACACCAATTAGAAAACACTGATTTACTGTATACAGTAGTGTTTGCCCAACCTGTGGAATCTTCCGTTGTTGCGAAACTACATCTCCCAGCATGTCTTTATTCAACAGTCCAATGAATAAATCGTAGGCAGCTCCCCCTACTGGTGACTAGTCAAAATCTCATAGCATTTAAAGGGGTTATCCAGGAAAAAACTTTTTTATATATATATATCAACTGGCTCCAGAAAGTTAAACAGATTTGTAAATTACTTCTATTAAAAAATCTTAATCCTTTCAGTACTTATGAGCTTCTGAAGTTAAGGTTGTTCTTTTCTGTCTAAATCCTCTCTGATAACACCTGTCTCGGAAAATGCCCAGTTTAGAAGCAAATCCCCATCGCAAACCTCTTCTAAACTGGACGTTTCCCAAGACACGTGTCATCAGAGAGCACTTAGACAGAAAAGAACAACCTTAAAGGGGTATTCCAGGCAAAAACTTTTTTTATATATATATATCAACTGGCTCCGGAAAGTTAAACAGATTTGTAAATTACTTCTATTAAAAAATCTTAATCCTTCCAATAGTTATTAGCTTCTGAAGTTTTCTGTCTAACTACTCAATGATGATGTCATGTCACGGGAGCTGTGCATGATGGGAGAATATCCCCATTGGAGCTGGACAGCTCACGTGACGTGAGTCATCAGAAAGCAGTTAGACAGAAAACAGCAACTCAACTTCAGAAGCTAATAACTATTGGAAGGATTAAGATTTTTTAATAGAAGTAATTTACAAATCTGTTTAACTTTCTGGAGCCGGTAGATATATATATATAAAAAAAGTTTTTGCCTGGAATACCCCTTTAAAGGGTACGTTTCATCAAAAAAATCTTTTGATATATTATAGATTAATGTATGCAGAATAACTTTCCAATAGCATGTTATTAAAAAAAATATGCTTCTTTCTATTAAATTTTCCACTGAAAAAATGACCACTAGAGGTCCCCCTACCAGTCCTTTTTTTTTTTTTTTTTTTTTTTTTTTTATAGATTTCAGACTGGAGTCCTAAATCTCAGACTGCAGCTGGGACACATATAAACTCAGCACTGCTCCCTGACAGGGAGTTTGTCTGTGTCCTGGCTGCAGTCTGAGATTTAGGACTCTAGCATGAGTCTGAAATCTATTAAAAAAAAAAAAAAAAAAAGGACTGGGAGGGAGACCTCTAGTGGTTATTTTTTTGTAAGTGGAAAAATAGAAAGAAGCATATTTTTTTTTTAATAACATGCAATTGGAAAGTTATTCTGCATACATTAATCTAAAATATATCAAAAGATTTTTTTTGATTAAAGGTACCCTTTAAAGAGTACCTTTCACCAAACTAAACTTTTAATATATTATTCCTTATGTTATTATATTAAAGTATTATTAAAGACACTTTGCTATTTACTTGCTGTTAAAATTCTCAATCTTTATATGTTTTTAATGTGATTGAAAAAACGCCCACTAGGTGGCTCTGTTCTCTTCCCTGATGCAAGTCAAACAGTTAGTTTGGTCTCCACCCGGACTTGCAGAAGACCAAACTCAGGAAGTGGGTGCGGGGCATGGCGAGGCACAGCTCTCACAGGCTTCAGTGATGTCGCGCCTGCTGGGGAACGCCCACTTTCTCCTGCCGGGAGCTCATACAATGTGAGAAAGGGGAAAAGTTATGATACAGAGCTTTTTAAACCTCGGAAAAATTTTTTTTTAAAGGGAAGGAGGGGTGTTAGGAGTAGTTAGGGAATATAATCTGAATAATCTGAGTTAGTTTAGAAAATATGGTTTGATGACAGGCTCTTTAAAGTGCCCGGGCATGCTGGGAGTTGTAGTTTTGCAACTGCTAGAAGCAGACTGATTAGAAAATACTGATTTACTGTATACAGCATTGTTCCCTCAACCTGTGGTTCTCCAGCTGTTGCAAAACTACAACTCCCAGCATGTCTTTATTCAGCAGCTGGAGGGCCACTGATAGGCGAACAAGTGCTTTACAGTCTAATTATGAAGGCTAATGGATAAATCATATGCAGCTCCCCCTACTGGTGACTATCCAGAATCTTATAGCATTAAAAGCGTCCAGGCATGCTGGGAGATGTAGTTTTACAACAGCTGGAGTCACACCGATGGGAAAACACTGATTTATTGTATATAGTAGTGTTTGCCCAACCTGTGGATCTCCAGCTGTTGCGAAACTACCACTCCCAGCATGTCTTTATTCAACTGTCCAATGGATAAATCGTATGCAGCTCCCCCTACTGGTGAGTAGCCATAATCTTATAGCATTTAAAG
This sequence comes from Hyla sarda, assembly GCF_029499605.1. Classification (NCBI taxonomy): domain Eukaryota; kingdom Metazoa; phylum Chordata; class Amphibia; order Anura; family Hylidae; genus Hyla; species Hyla sarda. The sequence continues at coordinate 395,410,337 of NC_079192.1, read as the reverse complement.
AACTCGGGCATGCTGGGAGCTGTAGTTTTGCAACAGCTGGAGGCACACTGGTTGGGAAACACTGATTTACTGTATACAGTTCCCCCAACCTGTGGCCCTCTGGCTGTTGCAAAACTACAACTCCCAGCATGTCTTTATTCAACAGCTGGAGGGTTACAGGTTAGGGAACAACTACTGTACAGTCTTATTATGAAGGATAATGGATAAATCGTATGCAGCTCCCCCTACTGGTGACTAGCCAGAATCTTTAAAAAGCGTCCAGGCATGCTGGGAGTTTTTCAACAGCTGGGGGCACAGTGGTACTGTATACAGCACTGTTCCCCCAACTTGTGGTTCTACAGCTGTTGCAGAACTACAACTTCCAGCAAGTCTTTATTCAACAGCTGGAGGGTCACAACTGCTGTACAGTCTTATTATAAAGTCCAATGGATAAATCGTATGCAGTGAGCTCCTACGCTCCCCCTAGTGGTGACTAGCAAGAACCTCATAGCATTTAAGCATACCTCTTAAAGGGGTACTCCTGCAAAAAACATTTATTTTTTCTTCAACTGGTGCCAGAAAGTAAAACAGATTTGTAAATTACTTCTATTAAATAATCTTAATCCTTCCAGTACTTATCAGATGCTGTATGCTCCAGAAGAAGTTGTGTAGTTCTTTTCAGTCTGACCACAGTGCTCTCTGCTGACACCTCTGTCCATGTCAGGAACTGTCCAGAGCCGAAGCAAATCCCCATAGCAAACCTCTCCTGTTCTGGACAGTTCCTGACATGGACAGAGGTGGCAGCAGAGAGCACTGTGGTCAGACTGGAAAGAACTACACAACTTCCTGTGGAGCATACAGCAGCTGATAACTACTGGAAGGATTAAGATTTTTAAACAGAAGTAATTTACAAATTGTTTGACTTTCTGGCACCAGTTGATTGGAACAAAAAATAAAATAAAAAATGACATCCAGAGTACCCCTTTAAAGTTCGGACACCCACCCATCAGCCACTAATCCTGTGGATAGAGGATAATTTTTGAAGCCCTTTTAGAATACAGAGAATGCATTCGGGAACCCTGTGTGGAAGTTCCATTTTGGATGAGATGTAACCCGACCCCCTAGTGTACGTATTAGCGGTATATTTACGTGACCTTAGTACATTGATAATTAGAGAAATGCCGCCCCCCCCCCCCCCTCCCATCAAGGCTTTGAGGATTTAAATGAGCAGAATTTTTCGTAATCTTATTTTGTAGAGTCACATGACACCACACGTTCCTGGCATGCCATAAAGGGCCATGAATACCCCAGCAAAAGGTTAAATTGAGGCAAATTAGGAAAGACCACAAACAATGAATGACTAATGCAGCGTCCTTCCCCCCCCCATCCCCGAACTGTGGTTCTCCAGCTGTTGCAAACCTACAACTCCCATCATGCCCTGAAAGTATGGCTGCCCATACCATCCACCCACCTCTACCTACCAATCTCACCAACAATCCTATGTAATGTTTTGTTTGTTTCTGACTGTGACAAACGGGGGAGATGAGGGGACAATAATGACTGTGACACAGGAAGAGATAAGGAGAAACTAATGACTGTGACACAGAGAGATGAGGGGACACTAATGACTGTGACACAGAGAGATGAGGGGACACTAATGACTGTGACACAGGAAGACATAAGGAGAAACTAATGACTGTGACAGAGAGATGAGGGGACACTATTGACTGTGACACAGGAAGAGATAAGGAGAAACTAATGACTGACACAGAGAGATGAGGGGACACTAATGACGGTGACACAGGAAGAGATAAGGAGAAACTAATGATGGTGACACAGAGAGATGAGGGAACAATAATGACTGACACAGAGAGATGAGGGGACAATAATGACGGTGACACAGAGAGATGATGGGCCAATAATGACTGTGACACAGGAAGAGATAAGGAGAAACTTATGACTGTGACACAGAGAGATGAGGGGACACTAATGACTGACACAGAGAGATGAGGGGACAGTAATAGCTGACACTCAGAGGGGAGATGAGGGGACACTAATGACGGCGACGCACAGAGAAATATAAGGGGATTGTAAAGACTGACATTGAGAAAGATGAAGGGACAGTAATAACTGAAACGCAAGGAGGTGATGAGGGGGCAGTAATAACTGACACACAGGAAGAGATAAGGGGACACTTATGACTGTGACAAATAAGGAGAGATGAGAAGACACTAATGACTGACACTGGAAGAGATATGGAGAAACTAATGACTGACACAGAGAGATGAGGGAACAATAATGACTGTGACACAGAGATGAGGGGACAATAATGACTGTGACACAGGAAGAGATAAGGAGAAACTAATGACTGTGACACAGAGTGATGAGAGGACACTAATGACTGTGACACAGAGAGAAGAGGGGACACTAATGACTGACACAGAGAGATGAGGGGACAGTAATAGCTGACACTCAGAGGGGAGATGAGGGGACACTAATGACGGTGACGCACACAGAGAAATATAAGGGGATAGTAAAGACTGACATTGAGAAAGATGAAGGGACAGTAATAACTGAAACGCAAGGAGACGATGAAGGGGCAGTAATAACTGACACACAGGAAGAGATAAGGGGACACTTATGACTGTGACACAGAGAGATGAGGGGACACTAATGACTGACACAGATGAGGGGACACTAATGACTGACAGAGGAAGAGGAGAAGATTTAATAACTGTGACACGGAGTGATAAGGGGACACTAATGACTGTGACACAGGGAGAGATGAGGGGACAGTAATAAACTGACACTCAGGGGGGAGATAAGGAGACACTGAGAACTAACACACGGGGGGATGAAAGGACACTAATGACTGACGTACAGAGAAATATAAGGGGACAGTAAAGACTGACAGTGAGAAAACTGAAGGGACAAAAATAAATATGACACAAGGGGCGATGAGGGGACAGTAATAACTGACACACAGGGGGAGATGAGGGGACACTAATATCTGTGACACATGGAGTGATAAGGGGACACTAATGACTGTGACATGGAGAGATGAGGGGACAGTAATGACGGTGACACAGGGAGAGATAAGGGGATACTAATGACTGTGACACAGGGAGATGAGGGTACACTAATGACGGTGACGTACAGAGAAATATAAGGGGACAGTAAAGACTGACATTGAGAAAGCTGAAGGGACAAAAATAAATATGACACAAGGGGGCGATGAGGGGACAGTAATAACTGACACACAGGGGGAGATGAGGGAACACTAATATCTGTGACACAGGGAGAGATGAGGGGATACTAATGACTGTGACACAGGGAGAGATGAGGGGACAGTAATGACTGACACAGGGAGAGATGAGGGGAAAGTAATGACTGTGACACAGGGAGAGGAGGGGACACTAATGACTGTGACACAGGGAGAGATGAGGGTACAGCAATAACTGTGACACAGGGAGAGATGAGGGGACAGTAATGACTGTGATGCAGGGAGATGAGGGGACACTAATGACTGTGACACAGGGAGAGATGAGGGGACAGTAATGACTGTGACACAGGGAGAGATGAGGGGACAGTAATGACTGACACAGGGAGAGATGAGGGGACAGTAATGACTGTGACACAGGGAGAGATGAGGGGACAGTAATGACTGTGACACAGGGAGAGATGAGGGGACAGTAATGACTGACACAGGGAGAGATGAGGGGACAGTAATGACTGACACAGGGAGAGATGAGGGGACAGTAATGACTGACACAGGGAGAGATGAGGGGACCGTAATGACTGACACAGGGAGAGATGAGGGGACCCTTATGACTGTGACACAGGGAGAGATGAGGGGACAGTAATAGCGGAGGTTGCATTGATATCTGAACAGGGTCCATGGTGCAGATCACACAGGATTATATGGGTCCTGTTCCTCTCAGTTCGGAGGTCGGAGCTGAAGCCAAATTGTTGGAATGGTCGTGCCGGCCATATATTTTTTCTCTTCCCTCCTACATACTACTTAGTAAGAGCCGCCGGCTGTATTTAGGAGTGTCCTAGCAGCATCCCAATTTATAGAGCAGCCCCCGGAGCAGATGACAGGCCAAATACAGACACAGATAAATATAGATGTTACGTGCTGATATATATATTCACGTCATGGCTTCCAACTGTTTACAACCCCTCCTGGGCTTTAAAGGAACTGTAGTTATTAGCTCAGAGTTTCCCAACCTGGGTGCCTCCAGCTGTTGCAAAACTACAATTCCCAGCATGCCCGGACAGCCTTTGGCTGTCCGGGCATGCTGGGAGTTGTAGTTTTGCAACACCTGGAGGCACCCTGGTTGGGAAACACTGTATTAGCTGATGATCAACCTGATAACTATAGAACGCCTTTTCTTTTAGGCGGGTGGTCTTCAAACTGTGGTCCTCCAGCTGTTGAAAAACTACAACTCCCAGATTTTCGGCGGCAGAATTTCTGCTGCAGAAAATCCGCCGCAGGCATGTTTGATGTCAATGGGGTTTGGTGCAGATTTTCTTGCTGTGGAAAATCTGCTGCTGACCGCCCCCATTCAAACTCACTGCGATCTCGCAATAAAATCCAGCAGCTACAAGGTTTCGTTCACCCAGGAGGATTTTGTGCGAGTTTTCCGCAATGTGTTTGTTGCAGAAAATCTGCAATGGATTTTGCTACCATCGACTTCAATGGGTCAGCAGCAAATCAACAAATCTGCCACTATTGTGGGTTTTTTGTCAGCAAATAGGACACGGAAAATCTGCAGGAAATCTGCCCGTGTGAATGAACCATTAGAGTATGTTTACACGTGTGAATTTTGCTTCACATTGACTTTTAAATGTTCAATGTGGAGTCAGCAGAACAGTGGCAGAGCCCCCCGGCGGTGTCAATGCAGCGTCACTAGTCCGGGGCCGGTCCGCATACCGGTGGGGAGGGTGAGTCGGTCCGGGCCATCCATATTCACCCCGAGGCGAGGGGGGTTGACAGGGGGTGATGATGATGGGGGGGTCTGGATGATGACAGGGGGATGATGGATGATGACAGGGGGGGGGGGGGGGATGATGTATTTCACACCCTAGGCTTATACGAATCAATACGTTTTCCTACATTTTTGTTATGAAATTAGGGGCCTCGGCTTATATTCGAGTATATACGGTATATACAGTTGAACCGGACCTCAGATGAACTTATTAGAGTTTATATGCACGGTACACTATTGAATCACTGTATTGTATGAATAATATGTAAGCACTGTATATGATTGTATACCGCTGTATTCACAACACGTATATATGAGACCGATGATGGTCTATTTGAGTATTTTTCTAGATTGTTTTGATTTTGGTTTGGGCACCCCCCCCCCCCCCCCCTCATTTGTGTATTCAATTGAAGGGCCTATATACATATACACGCTTGTATAATGTTTGATATGCTTGAGAAAGGCTCTATTGCTGAGCCGAAACGTAGCTTTTCTGCACAGATGTGTGAATAAACCCACGCTTTCATTGGTATACCGGTGTGCCGCTTCTACTTGATTCTACATATTATTTGGGAGTTGGTCGGTTCCCGAAGCTTGGCACCCGGGCGGATCCGGAATCCTGGTGCACGGTGCTCCCCCTGATCTATTATTGCTACTATATATATTAGGAATCGACCGATATCCTTTTTTTAGGGCCGATACCGATAATCGGTGGAGGTTAGGGCCGATAGCTGATAACTTATACCGATATTCCGGTATAAGTTATCGGCTATTTAACCCCCTGCGACACCGCTGCAGATCATTGATTTAAAGCGGGCGCTTTAAATCAATGATCTGCAGTGGCTTTTGTGGGGCCATAGGCCACCGCCACCACCCGCTTCTCTCCCCCTGTCAGCGTGGTCCAGACCATCCTTCCTTCCTGTAGTGTCCGGGGGCGTTCCGGGTGAAGAGTGAACCGGTCTGGGCTGTCCTTCTCCGGCGGTCATCTTCTCCACTCCAGGCAGGCTCCGGCCTAGTACGCTGCATAGACGCCGCTGCGCAGTGACGCCCGTGCGCAGCGACGCACCCGACGTCACGGCGCAGTGGAGTCTATGCAGTGTACTAGGCCGGAGCCTGCCCGGAGTGGAGAAGATGACCGCTGGAGAAGAAGGACAGCCCAGGCCGGTTCACTCTTCACCCGGAACGCCCCCGGACACTACAGGAAGGAAGGATTGATGGCCCGGACCACCCCCATTACGGGTAAGTTTAATTTTTTTATTGACTCGGAGGGTGGGGGAGGGGCCCAACCGGTATAGCGGTATGGGTAAAAATCCATACCGGTATACCGCCCAGCATCACGGTGGGGGGTGCGACGTGGTGCGGTGGGTCGGGGGTGCGGTGCGGTGGGTCGGGGGTGCGGTGCGGTGGGTCAGGGGTGCGGTGCGGCGGGTCGGGGGGGTGGCCATACCGATAATCGGTCGATCCCTAATATATATATATATATATATATATATATATATATATATAGATAGAGCGATAGATAGAGAGATAGATATGAGAGATGGATAGATAGATATGAGATAAATAGATAGATAGATAGATATGAGATAGATAGATATGAGATAGATAGATATGAGATAGATAGGAGATAGATAAATATGAGATAGATAGATATGAGATAGATAGATAGATAGATATGAGATGGATAGATAGATATGAGATAAATAGATAGATAGATAGATATGAGATAGATAGATATGAGATAGATAGATATATATGAGATAGATTTGAGATAGATATGAGATAGATAGATATGAGATAGATATGAGATAGATAGATAGATATGAGAGATAGATATGAGAGATAGATACAAGTACAAAAAAAAATCTCCCAGTAGCACATAAATGAAGTAAAAAAAAATCCAGTGTTTAATTCCATGAATTTTGTCAAAAACAGCAACGTTTCAATCAGCTCCTCCTGATCTTTCTCATACTATGCAGATGCAAATCAAAAAATGTTGCAGTATCTTGTAATACCTTTTTTATTGGACTAACAGAATTTTGTAGAGACAAAAATATGGAACGCTTCACGAATTTGCGTGTCATACTATGTACAAATCAGTGACTACCACCCTTAAATAAGTGCGCGCTGGCGCTGTAATGTAGCCATGGTAACACTAGTGCTTTCCTTGCATTGGTCCGGATGTTCAGCCCGATATCATGCTAAGAGGGAGAGAGTGCGCATGCGCCCTCTGTTTTCACCACGCTAACGTGGCTTATGGCGTTGGTGCCGGTATCATAATACAACATGGTGAGGGGGGTCCCTGCCCCTTGTTTTTAATTAGCACAGGTGATTTATTAGAGCACATTGATTGTAATTAACTGTATATGCCATATAACTATGCACTTTTTACAGTATTTGATTATGTATACATTTGAAATTGAATATATGATGAATTGTTCTTACACTTTTTGTCAAATATTTATTATTGTGATAAATGAGTTTGCTGTGATCATGTTGGCACCATTATTGGTGCCCCTAATTAAGGGTGGTAGTCACTGATTTGTACATAGAATGAGAAAGATCAGGAGGAGCTGATTGAAACGTTGCTGTTTTTGACACCATTCATGGAATAAACCACTGGATTATTTTTTTTTTTACTTCATATGTGTGGTACTGGGAGATTTATTTGTACTGTTTAAGAAGTAGGCCCCTAACCCGGACTCCAGAACCTGCGTGCACCTTCAAAGGATTTTCTCATTTTTTGGGATGTGCTGCTTTTCTCTATTATGAGGATATAGAGATACAGTCATGGCCGTAAATGTTGGCACCCCTGAAATTTTTCTAGAAAATGAAGTGTTTCTCACAGAAAAGGATTGCAGTAACAGGTTTTGCTATATACATGTTTATTCCCTTTGTGTGTATTGGAACTAAACAATAAAAGAGAGGAAAAAAAGCAAATTGGACATAATGTCACCAAACTCCAAAAATGGGCTGGACAAAATTATTGGCAAGCATAAGATTGTTTCAAGCATGTGATGGTCCTTTAAACTCACCTGGGGCAAGGAACAGGTGTGGGCAATATAAAAATCACACCTGAAAGCAGATAAAAAGGAGAGAAGTTCACTTAGTCTTTGCATTGTGTGTCTGTGTGTGCCACACTAAGCATGGACAACAGAAAGAGGAGAAGAGAACTGTCTGAGGACTTGAGAACCAAAATTGTGGAAAAATATCAACGATCTCAAGGTTACAAGTCCATCTCCAGAGATCTAGATTTGCCTTTTTTTGTTTAGTTCCAATAAACACAAAGGGAATAAACATGTGTACAGCAAAGCATGTGTTACTGCAATCCTTTTTACTGAAATCAGGGGTGTTACCAGGCTTGTAAGGTCTGAGACATCCAGAACCTTTGTGCTAGCAGTGTGCTGCTGTATTCTCCTGTTTGTGTATATTTAGCCTAGCAGCGTGCACCTGTAGGCCGGGTCCATGCAGTAGTTTGGTATCAGTATGTGCTGGCCAACTTACCTTGTTTGTGTTAAACATATGGGGGAGTGGCCACCTCCATGTTGGCTCCTGCACCCCACCCATCTCATAAGGCGCTGGATGTTCCAGACCTTACAAGCCTGGTAACCAACTGCACAGAGGCACATTCATAGTGTAGGGTCCGTCCCAATGAGGTCACCTTATCGCGGTGGGATGGTCCAAACTATTTGGCCAAATGGTGAGCGAAGCACCTCACTTTCCATTTTTCATTGTAGCAACATAGCATTTCATGTTTTATCTGTATGTTTGTTCTAGCAGTGTGCTGCTGTATTCTCTTGCTTGTGTATATCTAGCCGAGCAGCGTGCACCTGTAGGCCGGGTCCATGCAATAGTTTGGTATCAGTATGTGCTGGCCAACTTACCCTTTTTTTATATGAGATAGATGGATAGATAGTAGAGATGAGCGAACTTACAGTAAATTTGATTCGTCACGAACTTCTCGGCTTGGCGGTTGCTGACTTTTCCTGCATAAATTAGTAAAGCTTTCAGGTGCTACCGTGGGCTGGAAAAGGTGGATACAGTCCTAGGAGACTCTTTCTTTCCACCTTGTCCAGCCCACCGGAGCACCGGAAAGCTGAACTAATTTATGCAGGAAAAGTCAGCAACCGCTGAGCTAAGAAGTTCGTGACGAATCAAATTTACTGTAAGTGCGCTCATCTCTAATAGATAGATATGAGATAGATAGATATAAGATAGATATGAAATAGATAGATATGAGATAGATAGATAGATAGATATGAGATACATAGATAGATTGATATGAGATAGATAGATATGAGATAGAGAAGCAGGTGGAGCAGCACTCTCAAGTTGAACTAGGTGCAGTGGGTGCAGGCTGTGGATGGGCCCTGGTCCTCGGGCCCCGATGAAATACAGCAACCAAGTAAACGCAGCAGCACTCCAGCGTAGTGAAGAATAGTGACTTTTATTTATCACCAAAAAGCAATAGCGACGTTTCAACCACCTCACGTGGCCGTCCTCAAGGCTTGAGGACGGCCACGTGAGGTGGTTGAAACGTCGCTATTGCTTTTTGGTGATAAATAAAAGTCACTATTCTTCCCTACGCTGGAGTGCTGCTGCGTTTACTTGGTTGCTAGATATGAGATAGATAGATATGAGATAGATATGAGATATATAGATAGATAGATATGAAATAGAAAGATATGAGATAGATAGATATGAGATATTCTGCCAAATGTGGACCTACCCCCCAAGAAGTAAATGGGAAATACAAACAGCTGCAGCTGTCAGGGCATGCTGGGAGTTGTAGTTTTACAACAGCTGGAGGCACCCTGGTTGGGAAACACTGCATTAGTCAGATGTTGAACAAGTGGTTACTACTTCGAAACTCAGCTTAGGGGGTCAAATACTTATCAACCTGACCATGTAACCCTAAGCTGGGTGACAGGAAACATGAGGTATAATGTGTCATGTACCCAGTGGTTATTATTTGATTCAAAACATTCAATGCAATAATCAATAGTGCAAACAAGCTGCACCGCAGTCCATCATGGCCTGTAATATGGACTGTACATCACTAAGGTACTAAGGTACAGTGGTCCCTCAAGTTACAATATTAATTGGTTCCAGGACAACCATTGTATGTTGAATCCATTGTATGTTGAATCCATTGTATGTTGAGACCATAACTCTATGGAAACCTGGTAATTGGTTCTGAAGCCCCAAAATGTCATCCAAAAATAGGAAAAAGTGAGGATTAAAGATAAATAAGTAGATAACTAATATAGATAAAGCAAATCCTTACATATAAAAGTAATAAATATCTGCTGGGAGCTGTAATCACTGTCTATATAGAGGACAGGAGCTTCTTCAGGGTCCTGTACAGTACACAATGTCCTAAAAAAGTAACATGGAGCTGCCCTCACCTGGTGTCCAAAGGAGCAGCTAACCCTGGGACAGGTAAAGAGTACAGAACATGTAATACCTCCTTGTACTGTAGGGGGCGATACCAGACACCAGCCAGTGCATACACTTCAGTAATACAGGTAAAGAGTACAGAACATGTAATACCTCCCTGTACTGTAGGGGGCGCTACCAGACACCAGCCAGTGTATACACTTCAGTAATACAGGTGAAGAGTACAGAACATGTAATACCTCCCTGTACTGTAGGGGGCGCTACCAGACACCAGTCAGTGCATACACTTCAGTAATACAGGGGTTTTACCAGTAAATTGCCCATTCTGATTGGTTGGTTCTTTCAGCCATTGACATGTTTCGCAGATCTGGTACATTGTATGTTGAGTCTGGTTTCAAGTTACAATGGTCCAGAAAAGACCATCGTATGATGAAACTATTGTGTGTTGAGGCCATTGTAAGTTGAGGGATCACTGTACTTGGTTCTAGGGATCGAATGATTATCGGATTGGCCGATATTTACAATTTTGTTAGTTATCGGTATCTAACCTTGCCGATAATGCGTCTTGCCCGCGACACCCGGGCCCGGAGAATGGTGCTGCTGGCTGCTGTTTTGCATCTCCCACACAGCCATGGCAGCCCTGTAAGAGAACCGCAGTGGCTGCCTGGGAGAGGCGCTTCGAACTCCGGCGTGGCGCTGCTGCACTTAGACGTGAGGTCACCTCACGTCTAAGCGTAGCAGCGCCACGTCGGAGTTGACTGTGCCACCAATCAGTGCGCCTGTCGCCCTGCTCTCTCTCTCTCGTACAGGGCCCTGCTTGTCCTCAGTGTACAGAACCCTGCTTGTCCTCAGTGTACAGAGCCCTGCTTGTCCTCAGTGTACAGAGCCCTGCTTTCCTCAGTACACAGAGCCCTGCTTTCCTCAGTACACAGAGCCCCGCTTGTCCTCAGTGTACAGAACCCCGCTTGTCCTCAGTGTACAGAGCCCCGCTTGTCCTCAGTGTACAGAGCCCCGCTTGTCCTCAGTGTACAGAGCCCCGCTTGTCCTCAGTGTACAGAGCCCCGCTTGTCCTCAGTGTACAGAGCCCCGCTTGTCCTCAGTGTACAGAGCCCCGCTTGTCCTCAGTGTACAGAGCCCCGCTTGTCCTCAGTGTACAGAGCCCCGCTTGTCCTCAGTGTACAGAGCCCCGCTTGTCCTCAGTGTACAGAGCCCCGCTTGTCCTCAGTGTACAGAGCCCCGCTTGTCCTCAGTGTACAGAGCCCCGCTTGTCCTCAGTGTACAGAGCCCCGCTTGTCCTCAGTGTACAGAGCCCCGCTTGTCCTCAGTGTACAGAGCCCCGCTTGTCCTCAGTGTACAGAGCCCCGCTTGTCCTCAGTGTACAGAGCCCCGCTTGTCCTCAGTGTACAGAGCCCCGCTTGTCCTCAGTGTACAGAGCCCCGCTTGTCCTCAGTGTACAGAGCCCCGCTTGTCCTCAGTGTACAGAGCCCCGCTTGTCCTCAGTGTACAGAGCCCCGCTTGTCCTCAGTGTACAGAGCCCCGCTTGTCCTCAGTGTACAGAGCCCCGCTTGTCCTCAGTGTACAGAGCCCCGCTTGTCCCCAGTGTACAGAGCCCCGCTTGTCCCCAGTGTAAAGAGCCCTGCTTGTCCTCAGTGTACAGAGCCCTGCTTGTCCTAGGTGTACAGAGCCCTGATGTCCTCAGTGTACATGGCCCTGCTTTAAAATGCCCAAAATTTAAAATGCACGGAATATCGGTAAGTTATCGGACTGAAAGTTCACAGGGTATCGGCTCTAAAAAAAAATCAATATCGGTCACTTCCTACTTGGTTCATTACATCCAATGCAGTAATCAATAGTGCACACAAGCTGCACCGCAGTCCATCATGGCCTGTAATATGGACTGAACATCACTAAGGTACAGTGGACAAAATAATGGTTCTGTGATGTCACCATTATCATCTGTGTACAATCTATAGGAAACCCACTGACCTTGCTGGTGCTTCGCCTTTTGGCTCCTCTGTGCCCGGGCATACAGCACCACCTGCTGAACCACATCCAGCTGCTCCTGGAGGTGCGGGAAATGAAAGTCGGTGCATTCCTGGCAGACAGTGGCAAAATCTGAATGGATGACACAAGAGTGAGCAAAAACACAGAGCAATGTCTCATCATAATTGTTTTATATTTGTTGTCTGTCTGATACAGAGGTCCAAACCCCCTGCATAGTCACAGAGATAAAAGCTACAGACACTTATGCAAATGTGTTTTTAAGAGAAATGAATATATTATGTTGATTAAAACAT